>NC_092687.1:34432176-34489055 GCF_964275005.1 Diadema setosum
CATCCGCTAGGCATTCGCTGATTTGTACGCTGTAGGGTGACGGGGCCTAATAGCTCTCCATGCGATCACAGCGATTTAAATGAGTACACCCTCTAGCGATATGTAAATACAGCTCTATGCTTGTGTATGAGTCGCCGTGAGACATTTTTTTTTTTCCCAGGATTGGAAAGTCACTAGTGTGTGTAAAGTCTACGGCAGTCTATTGACAAAAAAGGTCTGAAACCTAAGACTATAGGGAAATAGTTTTTTCCCCAGGATGGGAAAGTCACTAGTGTGTGTAAAGTCTACGGCAGTCTATTGACAAAAAAAAAAAAGGTCTGAAACCTAAGACTATAGGGAGACAAATTGTGTTCGCATAGTTCAAAATCCCAATGACCACCACACTCGGCAGCTCCTCGCTGTGGCACGATTTGTTAGTGCTCTGATCATGGAGCTACCAGTGTTCAAAAGATGGACGGTAATTCGAACCTCATGGTGGGTGTTGCTCAACATCTTGTTTTCATTTTTGCTCTTAATTTCTAAAGTATATTAAGTTTGTAACGGTTTATTCCGTCAGGCTTAGAGAGAGTAAAAAAGTCAAAGACTTGATAGTTATTCTCTATCCAAGTCACCAAGACAAATAAATGCCTTTCCCATCCTGGGAAAAAAAAAACGCTTTAGGTGAAGCTGTGTGTGTGTGTGTGTGTGTGTGTGTGTGTTTGGAGTATAATGATACAATATGTAGAAACTGTGCATGTGTGATGGTTGTATAGTGGTAGTGGTTTGTTTGTCTGTGTGTAGGCCTATACGTGTGCATGTATGCGTACGTGTGTCTGTTTGTTTGTGTTTTGATGTTTGTGCGAACAAACTCTTTTTGAGCAGGAGCACGTATTTATAGAGTTCACAGCAGCGTTGATTTCAAAATAGTATGGGTCATGGGCGTAAATCCCGGGGGGGGGGGGGGAGATGGCCTGTACAATCATCACCCCCCCCCTGAAATTTGAGAAAAATGGAGGAAGCAGAAATGTGATTGTATCAATGTTGGCATATTGCATGACGTTCGTATGCCCGCCTTCAGACAGGTAACAGAGCTGAACAGTATTCTATATCTTGTAGGATAATGATGTATACATAATTTTCTGAAGCGCTCGCTCGCGAGGAAAGTAATACACTTTATCGACATAAGGTATGGTCCAGACGTTGACAACGTCAAATAGTGATAGGCTTAGGTGTAAACATGCTATGACGCCAGCAACTCGGGGACCATCTCCAAATTATGTACGAAATCAAACAAACATTAGCAAAAATTACACCGCCATAACTGAACCCCCCCCCCTCCATTTCCTGAATCATTCCTGAAACGATGATTACTCTGATACTTATACCCAGGGATGATCAGGGGCGTCGAATCTATCTCGGGAAGGTGGGGGGGGGGGGGCAAAGGGGCATTGCCCCGCCCCTACGGAAATGTTGGGGGCAGACAGATCATTTGTCCCTCAAGCAATTCCCGAAATGAGGACAAATCTCGAACTTTCTTCATGGAAAATTGTCCAACTACTGCCAGAACAATGCCACGGACCGTTGAATTACAAAGCAGAAGCTCCGCTGCTGGGTTCTTTTCGATAGACTTTGTACACTTTTGAGATTGACGTATTTCCTTAAATTTTATCAAAGAGTGTGCAGCAGATCTTTCCCTAAAAGCTCCCTCATGAATTATGCAGAGGCGTCGATGGAGGGGGAGGGGGATGGTTCCCCCATAAAAAGTATTGGGGATAAACATATCATTTTGCACCTCCTCGTTACTCCCGAGATGTGGAAAACTGTTTGAATATTTCACCCAACGATGGCTGAATTTCAATTCTGAAAACACAAAATCTCCCTCGCGTAAAAGGGGGATAGGCGTAACCCCTTCCATGCCCTCCCCGTTCAGTCCTTTCTACTTAATACACTTTAGATTGACAGATTCTAAAATGTTTCATCTTAAGTTTGCACCAGGTCTGTTACTTCAGTTAAAAAAAAAAAAATACAAATGTTCCGTGGGTGGAAGGAGATATCTAGATACTTTCAATTAACTCTTTATGTGCCATCGATGGTGGAAACCCCCTGTGTGCCACGTTATTCTGAGACACGAAGGTAGTCATGCTTTGAGAAAGAATTCTGCTTTTTCCAATTTGTATAACTTCTACAACTTTCTGTCAAGATGGGCATAATAGTAGGCAAAGTTAACGAGGAATGCCAAGCTTTGTTTCGATATAAATTGTATGACGAATCTATTTTCAATTTTTCGTTTGAATGACCAGTTGCTACACTGTAAAGGCATGACTTTTGCACATAAAACCGTGACAGAAACTTAGAATGTACAAGCAAATCTAGTTGGGAATACCGCTTGATAGTCAATCACCACATAGAATGCAAGCCGTATATGAGAGGAACAAAAGCACGAGAAACGCTTTCATTGTGCCAGGGGATTAGCAGTGATTAGCGATTTATCGATCGGTTTTGGCGGCTTTGTTTGTTGAGCAGAATATGCAAATTTGGCACGCCGTCGACTGAGTCGGACCTGCGAACGTGGCACATAAAGAGTTAACGGAGGGTTCCCCCCCCCCCCCGCAAAAAAAAAAAATAGTATACACTTCTGGGATTGAAATTTGATATGAAACAAGCATAAAATTGTACCATTTACAACATCAATATGCAAAAAGTTCTCACTGTGGGAAGGGGAAACCCCCTCCCACCCCCACCCCCCATGGATTCAGCGTTAGGATTGATACAAGAAGTTTATTATACCGAAATCATATAATAATTATCTACATCAAAATATAAAGCTACATAAAACAAGTGGGACTGTTTCAAGTCGACAAAAAGCGCAAAAGCATGCATCAAATTGCACCATGTACAACATCAAAATGCAAAAAGTTCTCACCGTGGGAGGGGGAACACCCCCTCTCACACCCTCCCACCCCCCCCCCCCCTACCGCTCGCTTCGCTCGCTCGGGCTCGGTCGCGTTCATGATATTCAGCGTTAGAATTGATACAAGAAGTTTATTATACCGAAATTGTATAATAATCATCGACATCAAAACATACTGCTACATAAAACAAGTGGGACTGTTTCAAGTCGTCAAAACGCGCAAAAACAGGCATCAAATTGCACTATGTACAACATCAAAATGCAAAAAGTTCTCACCATGGGAGGGGGACACCCTCGTCCCACCCTCTCCCTCCCTCGCTCCGCTCGCTCGGACTCGGTCGCGTTCATGATCTTCAGTGTAAGAATTCGTCGGCGTTTTCACGAACCGACGCTATTTCGTTTTTGAGCGAAAATGCAATTCTGAGAAAATCGCGTTTAAAGATCTCACAAGTTTTAGACAACGTTTTCAATGACTTTTCCTGTCTTGTGTGTGAAAATTTTGACAGGGTGATGAGAGTGGAAGTTGTTCTTCCTATCCATAGTGTAATTTTAGTGTGAATTCAAAAAATTTACGATATTTCTGTCTTCAAACTCACTGCGTCGGTTCGTAAATCCATCGTTTCTTGCGCGCACCATAGGTTATGTACTTAAGCGCGGGTCTCACGAACCGACGTAAGTTGTATTACGCCGGTTCGTGAGACCCGCGCTGTAGGGCCTGTACAATAGGTAACGTGCAATACGCGTGTATTTACGAACCGTCGCTATTTCATTTTCGTATGTGTTTACATACAAATACTATTAGGGCTATACCTGCTTATCAACAATAACCTTATTAATTGAAAATAATTGTCATGTAATGATTGTTGTGATGATTACAATACATTTAGTGATAATTAAGATGATAATACAAGCCAGTTTCTCTTAATTGTTCTAAAAAGAGTGTTGTCATTGTTTTCATCTTCATTTAGTACACGCATGTATTGTTATTATAGCTGTGGTTGATCCTTCCAAAGATTTCTTTGCCCCCCCTTTTTTTGTGGATATATTATTATTTAACACTTTTGCATTTGGACATCTATCATTTGGTAATACATGTACTCGGTATACTGTGTTTCATATTTTTTACTTTTTACTCTTTTTTTTTTACTTAATTAACTTACTTTTTCATTTTTTCACATTATTTTTAATTCAAATTCAGTTCACTTCTTTCATAATAATTATGAATGTTTGTTCTAAGATGAAGGATACCGCTAAATCTTTGGAAAAAGACGTGCCAGTCAGTAATAATTACTTGTATTTACTCATCTTTCATACTCATGCATGCACTTTGTTATTTCTTTCTCTGAAATAATATATTAATTTCGTTATTTCTTATTATTCCTCACGATATTTGTGACATTTACTTTGTCACAATTTTTATCAGTGTCATTATTGTCATTTGGCTCGCATGCGAATTCACTCATAATTCCTCATTTTCCATCTTTCTCTTTCCTGCTCAACAGATTCTATGATAGCTGCACCTGATCATATAAAAACATAAAACTCATCCTGCATGCATTCGAAACTGATAAACTCCTAAAAGTACATAAATATCAACACTATCAGAATTTCAAGCTTCATTTTGAATATATAATAATGGTCATGTTTTATTATGCCTTTTGCAGCAATATATTGAAGAGGTACATTATGTAATCGAAGAAACATAGGTCCTCAATAAAATATCAAATTTGAATTATTCAGAGATGAGTAATGACAATGGGAAGGATAACAATTGTGGAAGAGCTCCATAAATCAATACATATCTAATGGCAAATGGAGATGGAATCAAGATTCAAGAATATGTGTAATTCAAGTTCATTATTATATCAGTTCTTGTGTGTTCACAAAAAGAGGAACACAGTTCGAACATGCACACCAAATCTTACATCGTACATTTACATCTATAGAGTGCGGACGGAACATATATAAGAGAAAGAATAACATTCTCAAATTAATATATCAAGCATAACTATGTATATGAACACACAAAGATGTTGCTGCATATGCATGAAGCTTGAGAGTGCTGCAACACCCATATGCTCAGATAAAAACTTGATGTATATCATACAAAAGAGAAGAGGTACTGCATGTACATGTAGTTACACTATTCACAGGACAGTAGAGAAAAAGCACGAGAGAGAGAGGGAAATGGGTGTCTAAAATAGGTCGATGTAAGGATTGCCAAGCCAATTGAGTCTCTAATAGAAGTCATACATATATAAGGAAACAAATTAATCACAACATAAATGATCATGCTCATGTTAACCAATAATTTGTATCTAAAAATGTGTGTAGAAAGCCCATAATATCAGCCTTTCGCCCCGAAGGCTTGTTACATATGAGAAAAGAGAAATTTTGGCCGACCCCCCCCCCTCCCTGTGAATCCTTAATCCACCAGTACTATAAACACATTCTGAGAATGTGTTTTAGTACATGTACTAGCAAATTCACAAGAGGGGTGGGGAAATTCAGCCAAAATTGTGTGTGGCTAAAATAATTTTCATGTGATGACTAAAAAAAAAAATGCAGCTAAAGGAAAAAAAAAACAGACGGCGGAGAGGGGCCAAGGCTAATTTGACTCCCCTCCCCCCCACCAAAAAACAAACAAACACCACCGTTTTACAGCACCTTTAAAGGACTCTTAATTCTTTGTTTGTTAAAAACAAACGTCTCGAAGTAAAGAATTCCATATTGTAGGAGAAATGTAGACCGATACAGTGTATAAAGTGTACATCCCAAGCTATTAAAGAAAAAAAAAACAGATTATGAATATCATTTAAAGTAAGAATTTCAGTGTGTTTAATCATCTTTAGTTGAGTTGCAAATGACATGTACATATTTAATAAGAGCAGTAAACTTCGAAGCGCCCCCAAGCCCTTCTATACTTAATTATTCATGTGTAAAGGTAGCGCCAGGGCACTCCGGTGGTCTAGTGGTTATGACGCTGGTCTAGTAATCCAGAGGTCGTGGGTTCGAATCCTGCTTGGGCTGCCTGTGATTTTTTTTTTTTTTTTCACAGCAGCCTACAAACTGCACACTGCAGTTGCGTGCGTTACTACGGATGGAGACAAATGAATAATCTATTATTTTAATATACAATGTTTGACATCCTTATTGCAATCACTTTCTTTGATTGTAAATTTAGAGACATAATGAATTATTATTAAAAGAAATCAAATTTCTGTATTTTGTTGTGAGTTTGCATGGGAACATACACGTATCATAATTTACAATTTTAGTTAGATAAAGAACATCTTATAACAGAATTGTCTAGTGATGGTTGAATAATTATGTCAATTTGTTATAAGTCCTATCAGTTACATGGAGTGCATGTTCCCATGTTTATAAGAATCATACGTGACACATTCAAAGTGGGTTGAAGACAACAAAATAATAAATGAAAGAATAAAGGAGAATAATACTTAATCTGATTACAGCATCATCTAAATATTGCCAATGTGCACTTAGAAATCTATCAAGATTTATCACAAGGTTATGATTACCACACAAAACCTTCAAGATTTATTATCATGAAATACATACCAATGAACACTTAAAAAAAATCTAACATTCCATATCCACATGAAGCTTTCCTTGATATAAATGTCTCTCTGTAGTGTTATTAAAGTGTAGCAAAATTGTAATTACGACATCACAGAATGGAATGCATTGTTTTCACCTTCAATCTTAGGATCTCCTTTCATGTTTCCACTTTACAATCACATTTCACTGTAGATATACCGTCCTTATGTTGTCGCCCTTCATCCCAATTTCTCCCTTCTATCCTATCTGTAGATTGTCTTCTTTCCTAAGCCATTGTATTCACATTCCTTGATGATCAGCACGATGCTGTACTTTTTTCTTCTTCTCTGAAACAGTCCAGCTCTTCGCTACTGCATGGCACCAGTCATCTGAAAGAAAAGACAGAAATTAAGAACTTTCGATTAAAATAAAACATCATGATACAAGATACAACTTTCATTTTGAGAAAAAGAAATCAGCCAACTAAACTGTAGTTGAAATTATTTTGCTCTATTTATATTAAACATAAAACAAAACGGTATACAGGATCAAAGAATGTCAAAAAAAATACTGCTGTTTTTGATGCATATTCAAATTGTCTCGCCTTTTACATATTTTAATGATGCAAGATCTTATGTCTAGCACTTAGTAAGTCTCATGTAGAATTTAAATTATTATTCACATGAATAAATCTGCATGTCCTTGTAAACAAGGCATTGCTTTGAAAAAGCTGAATATTACTAATTGCATTTGGGAAAGAGTCTACGACAATCAAACTTGTTTATTGTCAGAGACTTTAACATCTTAATTAGACCTAGACTCTACATTACCATTGTATTCACATTTGTTGGTGATGTACACGACCCTGTACTTTTCCTTTTCTTTTCTGAGACAGTCCAGTTCTTCGCTACTACATGGCACCAGTCATCTGAAAGAAAAGACAGAAATTAAGAACTTTTGATTAAAATCAAACATCATCGCACAAGATACAACTTTAATTTTGAGAAGAAAAAAAATCAGCCAATAAAACTGAGGTTGAAATTATTTTGCTCTATTTATATTAAACATAAAACAAAATGGTAGGCCTATGCAGGATCAAAGAATGTCAAAAAATGCTGCTGTTCGTATTTGATGCATATTCAAATTGTCTCTCCATTTACACATTTTACTGATGCAAGATATTATGTTTAGCACTTAGTATGTCTCATGTAGAAATTGATTTATTATTCACATGAACATAAATCTACATGTATTTGTAAACAAGGCATTGCATTGGAATAGCTGAATATTACTACATGTACCTGCATTCGGGAAACAGTCTATGACAATCAAACCTGTTTCTTATCGGAGACTGTAACATCTTAAAGACCTAGACTCTACATTATCATTCAGCTTTTAAAGGTATTAACCATTCACCTATAAAACACTGGCATTGTCATGTGCATCATATTTCTTTGATACTGCACATATTTCCCTGAAGTCTGCACAAGAATGCAAATGAAACACGTCTGCTGTTTGGTATTGATGAAAAAAAAAATCACTAACCCGGAAGTGCTTGGCCTTAGGAATAACACGTGGCGAGTTAGTAGGAATTGACGTTAAAATATAAGAATAGATCTACTAAATAGGCCTTTGCCTCATGAATGTCTGGTCTAAGTATAGACTAAGTGAAGTCTAGACCTTTCACTTTTAAGTTACCAGTGGTTCACAAAATTTATATTACAGATCTAGACTACATCTAGATCTAGACATCTAATACTATTAGATCTTGGCAACTTTTGTCTTTGTGACACGAAATTAACACGTCACGGATGATATTGCGGCGATATCCAACAGGATGACAGTACCACTATTACTGAATCAGTAAGTTGACATAGACAACTAACATCAACTTGTTAACGTACTTAAGAGATGGCACCATATACAATAACCGGTGACACTGGCACTGACAGATCTAACGACTACGTTTAGACTAACGTTACAGAGTTAGACTCGCCATCTCAGTAAGTCGGCCAAAGACAAAGTCAATACAGGGCTAAGTCAGTGTCACTGTTATGTTAGGCCTAACAAATGTTAACGGTTACTCGGTTAGGTTAGGTTTACCAGGACTCAAGAGTCCTGGTTAAATCAGTCGAGGGACATTTCTTAGAAGTCCTTCGATTCCAAGAATAAAAAGGGTGAAAGAACAAAGGGAAAAAATGGAAAGAAGAAAGGACAAAAGATTATGTATGGCTGCTGTGGAAATCAACAGCGCTACTGTATCACTATCAATCACGCGTAAATATGTTAACGCCATTTGGTTGGGCCGCATTCACAAGTTTTAGGGAAAAAAAGCCCCACCGCTGTGCTTCAAAGGTACTCCACTCGAACTAACGTTAGACATAATGTCACATATCTACACACAGTACGGTACTAGGGCTGAATTCACAAGTATACTATAACACTGCACTGTACAGGAAAGCCACCTAACCTGTAGAGTATGGTAGGTGTTCAACCCACCGACCGGGTCCATAACGACCGACCGCGCATTATAATGGTATTGCGCGTACAGAAAGAAAATGTACGCATGGGACTACGCGCAACGGTGTTCGATTCTTCACTGGGCTACGCTACCGAGTAAAATGTGGCGAAAACAACAAAGTATTCCCTCTAAATTACCGAAATTTAGCACAATCGAATAAGGTTTATCGTGTAACTACATATAACTAGGCCTACCTTTGATGACTCGTTGTTAGATGTAGAGTATCCTTCCGTAATAAATTTGACGATTTTGACCGCAAAATTGTCACCGCCGCTTGTACGATCGTGCACACACGTTACACATACACATGACATAAACATTTTGTCGCCCGCTACGACCGTACGAGTTGATGCAGAAACGAGAAATGAATGTGAAAAAAACAAACCGACTCATCTAATTTATTTCAATTACGATGAAAAGTTTCCTAATGAAAATCGAGTCAAATTCATCAAAACAGTCCTTCAAAAGTAATATCGAAGGATTCAAAATATATTCAAATATTATTGGGGAAAAAATGACGGCCAGAAAAAAGCATCGGCCTGTCGAAAAAACGCATTTAAGTGCCCTTTATACGTATTGTCAGGGTGGTCGGCTGAAATGAGCAGGGCAACTGAGTGCGGAAAAAATGACACCCCACGCGTTCGAAGCCGCCATCAGAAGTAAGAGCGCGTACCTCAGATCGCATTTTCAGTGCGCGCTTGTGAATCCGGAGTATTTTCTCCACACGTGAGTAAAATTTCAGGCAAATTGTGAGATTTTTCACGTTTCTATTGATAGAAAAACGTTAGGTGTCCGGTATTATGAACACCAAACCATACTACTCGTAGTGTTTAGGTAGTATCACTAGACCACATACTGTCATAGATGACATCTACACCAACGCTGCACACTGGCACTGGTCCGACGGTCCCTGGCCAGGAAAAAAATCACTGTTGGACACTGACCAGTAACTTTTTCAGGAATGGACCAGTAAAAATTGGGGGAAAAATGGGTGGACTCTACGTACTATTACCACTAGTCTAGATGTAGATCTAGAGCTAGACTATAGACTCTGTTTTAATTTGACTTGGTCTTACTCTTAGACTTCAGCTGATCTTAGTTTTAGTAACAAGTAAAGTCTTAACTTAGACTTAATAGTTAAACTTGAAAGTTAAAGTCTAACATGTCTAACTTTATTCTTTACTCTTCCTTTGAGTTTTACTTTTAGACTTTTTACTTTTTTTTTTTTTTAGTTTAGTAGGCCTACTCTGTCAATCTCCTGATTTCATTTTCAACTCAAGTCAAGGCATAGCCATGAGTGTCTTCGAGACTTTGACATCTTGCATGTCTTGCACACAGACGTTACGACTACAGTACTCAGTAGTCTCAGAAGTAACGACATAAGTTGAAAAGAAACTATAAATAATATGATTTGGGATCTAATTTGAAATTGGATGGCGTTTACAGACTAGGCTTCATAAGCATCACGCGATTGAATACATGGGACTACACTCTACCGCAATTAATGGTTATGGTAGTCCAACTGAAACTGTTATTTTGAGCATGATTTTAATAGGATTATAGCTAACCATTCACTTTACTCGTGGACAGTGGGCTGGCTTAGGTCGTCATTCATCTTTCAGAAGGTTTGGTTCTCACTCTGAGATCTGGATTAGGGCCAAAACCTAATTCTAGGCCAGTAAGTTGAACAAAGCTCAAAATAATGCAACTGCGACGGTTCGTAAAACCCGCATTGCTCTTCACCCTAGCAATTCGGGTTTCACGAACCGGCGTATCTTTACTGCGTCGGTTCGTGAAACCCCTTTTTCTCAATTTCTCGATATTTCGAGTACCGTCGTTTTTTTCTTTCTTTGATAAAATTAAGAATAATTAATTTTGTGATCTAAAATTTTGGGATTTGGTAGAGTTTTGAAAGCACTTTCATTTGGTACCAATATCTCGATTTTGAAAATTTTGACCAAAATCGAAATAGCGTCGGTTCGTGAAAACACCGACGAATTAATACAAGAAGTTTATTCAAATGATACCATTTTATAGGCAAAATTGTTCAATAATAATCTACATAAAATGTACTGCTTCCTTAAACATGTGGGACTGTTTTCAAGTCGATAAAACACGCAAAAAATGCATCAAATTGTACCATTTACAACATCAATATGCAAAAAAGTTCTCACTGTGGGAAGGGGAAACCCCCTCCCACCCACCTCCCCCCCCCCCTTGCTCGCTTCGCTCCCTCGCATCTAACCGCTCCCCCTAGATCAAATCCTGGCTACGCCGGTGATAGGCCCCACTATTTTAGTAGGCCTTCACTGTGATGTCGCACAGGCGGAGCAAGAGCGGAAATACCCTGATGTTGTCATTCAATTATCTATATGAATATTTCTTTTTCTTACTTGTTTTTTTTTTTTTTTTATAAGGGAAAAATCCTAAATTTCACCAAAAGTGTGCACAGATCGCTGAATTTCAGGTCTGAAAATGCAAAATCTTCCTCGTGTGGGAGGGGGGGACACCCCCTCCTACATCCTCCCCCCCCCCGCTAGGTCCCTCCGCTCCCTCGCACAGATATCCAGACTCCAAGTCCCTCCCCACCCACCATCATTAAAGTGGAACGATGCCTCTGGGATGATTTCTTTATTGACTTAAATCAAGAAAATTGAAGAATTCAATTGATAGCTACAGGAAAATATCTACATACAAAGAAATGGATACCCATATTACCATTTCATTGAATTTATTTGGGCATTATTCAGGGCTGCGCTACGTTTTTGAAAGGGGGGGGGGGTGTCAAAATCGCCTGTCAGTCAAGAAGAAAGAAGATCAAAAGACAAGAGAAACAATAACAAAAAAGTCTTCATACTTTTAAGGTGTGATTTTCCGCCGAAAGTCGGCTGACAAGCCAAAACAAAACAAAACAAAACAAAACAAACAAACAAACAAACAAAAACAAGAACAAAGAGTCTTCATATTTTTGCTGCCAATTCCCTCCCACTTTGCATGCAAAAGAGTGGGACATTCGATCCCTGTAAAGTGTGTGTGTGCGGGGGGGGGGGGGACCAATCTTCTTCCCCCCCCCCCCCCCCAAAAAAAAAGGGCTGCGCCGGTCCGGTTATGGGCTTGTAATGGTGCCGGTGATGGTGACTATCGCCGATCATCCCCCCCCCCCCCCACCTCCCACTCCTCAGTACGGATTTACGCCGTTGGTATGGGTGTGTCAATTTGAGCGGTGAGGCGGGCTAGGTGAGAGAGACCGAGAGAACATGCATACGAGGGAGGTACCCTCCAAAAGTTATCTGTCTTTGTTATTTTTTTTTTCGCTGTAGTCATATTCTTCCATCAGTCTTAACTATAACTTCCATGTCACTATTCTTTGTTATATGCACACCGCCAATACATACGTATTGTAAACAAACACAAACAAACACTCAAATCCTCATAATGCAAATAAAACACCTCAACATTTTTTTTTTTGTGTGTGTGTGTGTGGTTTTTCCTTGATATTAATTGATTTCATTCAAATCATTCATAGATCGATTCTTCCTGGGTGTAACATGAACGAAAACGTTACAAATGGCAATTCGAATCACAAACAAATCCATTTGTCAATTTGTACAACAATAATCTCACATCACCATAGATAAGTCGATTATAGACCAACCCTATACTAACAATTTCTTCACGAGAAATTTTTGACATGTAGGGCCATACCAAACCTATATCCCTTGAATATATTGGTTTGGATCATGTAACACCTTCTTACTTACTAGGGCATATACATACAAAACGCAAATACATTATACAAATCTAACATGAAATCAGTCATAAAAAACCCGACCGTCCCCTCCCCCAAACTGAAACAAATCTACATTTATCCTAGATATTAAATCCTACCGAAATCTGTCATACCATTTATAAATATTCTTCTTCAAATCAAATCCCCAACCCACCAACCCCCGATTAACCAAAACGTAAATCATCCCAAACCCACATTCACCAACCCGCATACATACACAGACCTACACACATACACACACACACGGGTGCTGTTCATTATTCCGAAGGTTCGTTATTCTGAACGTTCGTTTTTCCTAAGGTTCATTTATCCGAAACATACAATTCCCTAGGCCTATACCTAGAGGTTCGTTAATCCGAAAATGAAAAAGGGTTCGTTAATCCGAACATTTGTGGCGTTATTCCGAAGGTTCGTTGATCCGAAAATGAAAGTCGGAATAACGAACCTTCGGACTAAAGAGCCTTCAGAATAACGTACCATCGGAATAACGTAATGTAACCCCCCCCCCCCCGACACAAACCCGAACCGATATCACCTTCCCTCCTGATGAAACGACTTCCCAATGTTAATACATAAGACATAATGGACCGTATGCATAAAAACACTATCCGTCCGCGCACAAGCACCATTTCGAATTCATATACCAATCCGTCAAACAAACCCATCAAAGTCGAAGCTGCTGATAATATCAATATAACGTTTATGCCAGCAACAGCTTACTAGGTATCCCTCCCCACGCTCAGGCAAAACACATACGCTGATATAATAAACACATTCTTCCATCGTATACGCTAACACACACACACACACGCACACACACATACGCACAAACGGACACTATAAAATTATCATGTGCGCGCGCACATACACACTTCCTTGAAACCTCACCATGACTTTTTACATTTTATGTTTGCATGGATGTAGTCATGTAAGTTATATGTTGGTATTTCAATGACTATGTCAAAAACGATATTACCCAGCAAAATGTGCTTCGAGGGCGGGCGACAATCCGTGCCGCCATCCCTCGTCTCAGATTGTCGCCAGACGACAATCTTTGACGGGGCGACAATCTTTTTAAAGCATTTTGGTGTTAGAGCCGATTTTCCGTAACACAATACGTCTATTTTGGATTTGAATTCTCTGCTATCACACGGCGCCGCATGAGGGCGAGCATTCTATTATATATATATATATATATATATATATATATATGAAGAGTTTGTTTGCAAAAACCGATAAGTCCATATTTGCCAAATGGAGATATTTGCGATTAAAGGTCAAGAAAAATAAAGAGAATAATAAGAAAAATTTGGCTTCTTTTCACCATAACTTCAAAAATGTACCTTTATAAGTAATGACCAATATATCATTTAAAAGGTATTATTTTGTACTTTATGACAGAGACCGTAATTCAAAATCTTCAAAAATGGACTTATCGGTTTTTGCAAACAAACTCTTCATATATATATATATATATATATATATATATATATATATATATATATTTAAGCATAACACTGAGCAGGTGATTGACAGATATATAATATAATGTATAAATATACATTAAATTGTCTTCCAAAAAATTTTGATGGCTTCTTCACTCCAAATTCCACCGTTCATTCATATCCAACAGTCAGTCGTCCGATTACCATCTCGAAAACCCCAGAATCATTTTAGCTCAAAAATCATTAAAACATAATGGACCCCCTAATTTAAAACAATGTACGCCGTTGAACATTTTAAAATGAGAACTAAAAAACACCCTCATAATCCAGTATACTTCTGATACATAAATATTCATACCACCTGGTCAACAAACACCCTAAACAATGAGTTCACGGCCATAACTGAAGTAACATTCACCTCATCACACTGACACACAAAATAACACTCAACGTACAAACCAAGATTCACCCCAGCGCAATGCACACCGCACTGCACCGCACGCCCTTCGCACAATTACTTCCCACTCAATGAGTGGCAAGATTTTCTTTATGTATCTCCTTATTGTGCCTTTCGCACAATTACCCCCCACTCAGTGAGTGGCAAGATTTTCTTTATGTATCTCTTTTATACCTGGGGCCATCTTGCTCGTCAAGCTTAGCTTATGATGATGGTCCCCTGCATTTCATTTTTATTATTTCCTATTGCTTCCTTTTATATATAATATTCGTTCTTGAAGAAACAAATGTATGTATGATCCAAACGTTGCGAATATTAGCTGTGTAAATGACTATGTAAGTATTTTGTTGATTTGTTGATTTGTATTGATTTTGAAATGCAGAAATAAAAAATGAACTGAACTGAACTGAACTGATATACGGAATACATACTTAGGCCATTTCAGTTTGAAATTATGTTCAATCAATTCTACGCCCTAAACTGTCACTAAGCACCAATCTTGGGGAAAACAAAACACGGAATATAATTTTGGTGCACTTTGAGCTCATTCTGGCCCGATGTGCAGCGTTTGCCTTTTTACAGACTGTCTGATTTATTCTTTTGATACATATTATCATTATTTGAAGAGTTTGTTTGCAAAAACCGATAAGTCCATATTTGCCAAATGGGAGATATTTGCGATTAAAGGTCAAGAAAAATTAAGAGAATAATAAGAAAATTTTTGCTTCTTTTGACCATAACTTAAAAGATATACCTGTATATGTAGTTACCAATATATCATTTAAAAGGTATTATTTTGTACTTTATGACAGAGATCGTACTTGAAAATCTTCAAAAATGGACTTATCGGTTTTTGCAAACAAACCCTTCATTTGTTTGTAAGATTTTCGTTTTAATTGTTTGCATTTGTCTCTTTGTCCATAGATTCAAAATCTCGAGTTGTCTTTTCAAAGTTTGGATGACAGTCCTCAAGACCTATCGTCAATATGGAGGGACCTGACCCAATGGGTATTCACTATGCCAAGTCTTTCGAGCTTCAGTATGTCATGTCCCTCCCTGGACGGCGATTTCTTTTCGAGAGCCGTTGCCACAGCATCATCTTTTGAGGTATTACATGAGCCACTGGGACTGTATATGTGACCGTGCATCACTAAACGACCAACAAGTCTCCCACACTGATTTTTTTTTTTCGTGAGATCTGAAAATAGGTGAAATGGGTCAACCTATCTAATCTGGACTTTTTCATATTTTCTGAAAGAGCAAACTTTTTCTTTCTACATTATGCTAAAATTCGAGATCATAAAATGAACAGGAAAGTGTGTTTTTTTAGCAGTTTATCTCGAACACTTTTTAATACACTTTTAGTGTGATTAGGTGCGTCTTTAGAGTCCCATTTTCATAAAAAAAAACCCTGTACACACTCTTCACTCGCAATACTAATGACTTTAAAAAAGATAAAACTACTGTTTTTAAAGTTTGCATCAGTCATTGGACGAATGTGCCAATAAAGCATGTAAACATAATTTCAGCTTTGTACGTGATATTCCCTTCATTATTGTTACTCCGTTGGATTACATCCTGTTTTTTTTTTTTTTTTTTTTTGTCCCAATCATCGCAGAGTTAGCACAGCTTGTGGTTAAGATTCAGGGCTTAAGGAGACCATGTGCTTCAAAGCCTCTTTTCTGAGTTCACACTTTTTTTCTGAGTGTGTGCTTTCTTTCCAATATCTTAATAGCCTTAGGAGAGTCTATTAATATATACGAATTATACATCATTTTAAAGCTTAAATTCTGCTCTTTCAGAAGAAACTGCTCTGAATCATAAATTCATGTCCGACGATGTTTATGTTGGTTTTGTGATGCAGGCTCACATTATGATTTGCATATGGCTGCTATAAATTTCCGTTCTGGATTATTGTTTACTTTGTATTTGTTTCTTTTGGTTGATTCTAGAGACATTTTCAGAATAGAATATGATAGAATAGAATTATTTTTTGACAATTACTGATTCATACGTTCTATGTGATATTTATTGAATGTAGTTATATCTTATGCACATTGGTTTAAAGTCTGTTGCCACATAGCATTTTGTTTTTGTTGTTAAGCTGTTATATTCATCATTAAGGACTGTAAATTGTGATAACAATAACTAATGCGTTAAAAAGAATGTAAAATGCTGATTTAAAGAATAACTGTACTATCATCGTATGCGGATACAGTTTTAACACAGGGGCAATTGTAGAAATGTTAAAACTCTCATTGTCGATGCAACCGTGTTTCACACTGATACATAGAATTATGCATAATTATAGCTGTAATAAGGTGGATGATAAACACTTTTTGCGTAATTTAATATGTCTTCGACTTGTGGACCTCGAAAGGTTCTTGGACATCAGATTGTCCAGCCGTTATGATTTTTTTCTTCAAATTCATAATATTCTATTTCTGTTTGTTGTTTTGTTGTTGTTGTTGTTGATTGTTTTTGTCCTTTCTTGATTATTGTTATTACCTTATCGTTCAATACGGGACATTTATGTTTCACGTTCGATGTATAAAAAGGAGGAGGTTAGTTTGTTTGTTTGATTTACTCTTCTTCCAACACAATTTCATACATAAATCAAGATTCTTTTCACTAACATCATATAACATATCAGTCAGCAGATTATAATGTATACATGATTCAAAGAAGGAAAATTAATGTGTAAATCGATTCCTTTAAAAAAATATAACTCGAATTACCAAATTTCTAAATAAGCACCTGAGAAATTATGCGGAAGATAACCAACTACAAAACACACACACACACAAGTAATAATCTCTTAAATGATTGAATGTCAATGTATTTCTTTTTTTATAACTTTAGTTATTACTATCATAAATATATAATCATACAATCAATGGCTAATTTTGTCTCTTTGCAACGTATAGCTCATAGAGGAGGACTGGGAAAAACGAACGTTTTCATTGGAAATCACCCTGCAAGGTTTTTCGAACTTCAGGGTGAAATACTTCTACCTGGACGGTAATGTCTTCACAAAAGCTGCTGCCTCAGCGTCATCCTGTAAGGTATACATGTCAGCAATGATTTCACGCTATGCTAATTTACATTAGCACATCCACCTTTGTCTCCTGTCACATAATATTTCTTGACTTGTTTTCCCCCAACTTTAACCTTCTAATATAATCATGTAACAAGATTTGCAAGGGATATAATATTTGCCGCAATGGAGAATAGTAGGGTACACTTATTGTCATAGGTTGAATGTGATTAATGCAGATGATTGTGTAAATCGAATGGACCGCGCACAACTACATTGATAGCACTGCTTTGTCGTTACAACCATTTGGCAGAGATTTAGTTGATTTTTTTTTTACATGAAATGAATGATATGCATACACTAGTTGCAAAACCATTCACTAGCCTATAGCCATGAAAAACATTTTATACACCAGATTTGTTATGTTCTTTGTGATTAATTTTAAAACTTGTTGGTAGCGCCAGTACATTATTTTCTACGTGACGTGGCGTCTTCGCTATTCACCTGTTTGACACGGGTCGTTGCTTGTTTCATGTCATGCTGTTATGTATAATATGAGTCATACTCAAGAAGTACCATTTTTGATCGTTTATGTCTTCCCTTTTGTAGACCTAATTATGATGTGATTTGTATGTGCTTTGTTTGATGCTAAAACGATTGACAATTAATGGAAATGAGTCTCGTGAGTTTATGAAAAATCCCCCAGTTACCGACGGCAAATTATTGTCACTGAAGATAAGTAGGGCATTCCAAACTATTCTTTGTCAAAATATCGCCCTCTTCAAAAAAAAAAAAAAAAAAATGTTGCGCAAAGCTGGCCTAGGAAACCTAGCAAACACATGTAGTTATATGTATGCACTATTTGATTGGTATACATCTTCATATTGGAATGCATACTTTATAAATATCCTGCAAGCATCCCTGCGAAATAAGAGCTCTTGCATCATAGAGTTATATCTTTATGATGGCAAAAAGCGCGTGTCGACAAAGACGGTGGGTGGTATTTATTCTGCTTTCCAAATCAAATCTAAATAAATTACCTGGTTTTAGAATGTTATGTTATTCTGTTTTTTTACAAAACTAGCCAAATGACAAAATAGCAATCAAAATGCAGTTTCTACAACATATACAATAACACCATGCCTTGACTGGGCTGATGACTTTTTCAGCAATTTTTCAACATTTTTTTTTTTTATTGTAATGTCGTGATTTACGGGGGAAAAAAAGACTGACGTGTTGTGCCTGAGCAGTAAGAGTGTTAAATGTTGTATTGGGGCCATATAGCATATTATTATGATTATGCTTCAATATGTTATGATAATAACAATATGTGACCGTGCACCTCAAAACGAACATAAAGTCGCACACACTGATTTTGCGTGAGGACTGAAAATAAGTGAAATGGGTCAACTTAGCCGAACTTGACTTTTTCATATTTCCTGAAAGAGCGGGTCTTCTTTTACATCATGCTAAAATTTGGTATCGAAAAACGGGCAGGAAAGTGTGTTTTTTTAGCAGTTTATCTCGAACATTTTTAGGAGAATAGTGTGATTAGGTGTGTCCTTAGAATCCCTCTTTCATTTCTGAAAAACCTTGTCCACACTCTTCACTTTCAACTCTAATAACTTTTGAAAGGATAGTGCTACCGGTTTGAAAGTTGGCATTAATTATGGACAGAATGTGTTAATGAGGCATGCTTAAATTCAGTTTAATCTGATAATCCCTTCATTGTTGTTACTCTGGTGGTTTACTTCCTGTTTTTTGTCCCATTCATCGCACAGCCAGCACGGTTTGGTAAAGATTAAGCGCTTGAATAGACACTATACTTCAGAGCCTCTTTTCTCAGTTCACACTTTTCCCGAGTTTGTGCTTTCTTTCCAATATTTAGATAGGTTAGGAGAGTCCATTTGATTTGAGTTATACATCATTTTAAAGCTTAAAGTCTGCTCTTTCATAATATGGTCTTAACTAAAAATTCATGTCTGGCGACTTTTTGTTTGTTTTGAGGTGCAGAGTCACATATATAATAATAAGGTCTTATTTACCCAGGGTAACCTTTTCAGTATTACCACTGCTCTATCAGAGGGCCCTGCCATTATAAATATCCTAGCGTTGCCAGGTACCAATTTATACACCTGGGTCGAGAGGGACATGGTGGGTAAAAGCATCTTGTCCAAGGACGTAAGCACTGGCTGGGATTCGAACTCGGGTCCTCCGATCGGGAGTCGGGAGTCTTATCCACTATGCCACTGCGCCCATACAATGGTACTTAGAAAATCAGACCAAAAGAAAAAAAAACAAGATCATATCAATTATAACGGTATAATGAATGAAAAGTATTGGGTTAAGATATATTTCAATGAACTACCTTTAAAGGAACACAGCGATGATCGTGTTTTCAGGAAGTTGGGTAAGACATTCCATGTATGTGGGCCGTGATTCCTCACTGACCAGTCCTGTGAGCTACCAAAGGATTTTAAGTGGAATTCTGTGTAATGTCTTTGAGTAAATACTTATAAAGGAAGACATTGTTTTGAAACGACTGCAGCAGAAAACGGTTTGGTATATTTTGTACTTAAATACGGAAGTTTGCGTTGTATAGACATCAATTTTGATACATTAATGGGGCCGAATAGAATTATAACCTTTCGAGGCATACATAACATGAACAATAGCGGTTCAAAGAGTGGCTAATGGAACCCGGCGGGAAACTATCTTTTATTACCTGTCGTGATTCTAGTTTCAATTGAACATATTGTTGCTAATTCAAATATTCAAATAATCTACAAGCCACAGTAAAGTATTACCACGAGCCCTATATTATGACAGAGATTCTAATCAGTTCATCGCTATCATGATCGATCAAATTCCTTACTTTGCAATAGCGCCATAAACATACCAACATCTTTACGTAACAGCAATACCTTATCATGATTGAGGTTGAATGAAATGGTTGAAAGCTTGATCGGTGGAATATATATATATATTTTTTTTTTTGTAATACCATGTGCTGTACATTATCCGATGTGCTTCAAGACATGTCACGAGAAGGAATGTGAAATTAGCGCATCCATGCACAAGCCATCTGTCAACATTTCGCTGATATCCGTGTAGACAACGTACAATGAAGGTTCGACATAATCCTATCCGTGTGAATACGTTCCCCGCGTGGTCCGCAGGCGTTGCTACCTTGTCTGCTCGTCGTGCATCGTACTCGCCGTGTGTTTTAGGTTGTTTGGAAGGTATCATGTACCGGCATTGAGAGGAACATCTTTATGTCACACGACCGGACACCACGGATTACGAGCCGTGATGGTCCTTGAAGAGATCCGTGGAAACTTGTGTAAAAGAGGCTAAACCGAGTACGGTGTTTGCATATATAAACCGCGTTTTAGGCTATACTCTGCATGATTTCGTGTACTTCCCTGCGCCTTATCCTGCTCGAGATCATTATAGCTCTTTACAATTTATACCCGTTCTAAACTGAATCCCTCACACAATTTTTTTCAGTACGCTTAAAACAAAACTATGGTTGAGACTATTATTGTGATCGTATTTAGAATATATTTTTACCCTAAACGGTAATTGGTTTGGTTTTCTTATTTTTGCCATGTCATTTAAAGAGCCCTGAAACATGCATCGTCACTCAATTTATAGCCAGTACATTAGAAGTCATTTGATATGAAGGTACAATATTGACACTGCTTGAAGAAGTGTACACCATTCCAATGGAGATTACCGAAAATGATATTCTTTCCCAGTAATAGCTCTACATAATGAGGTATGATATATTATATGGATGACACAATAAATGAGGAGTAAAAATGACAATGCAGATGTAAAGATGCACCTTCTGTGGAAATTGCTATTGGTATCGTGTACTGGCATAAGTCTCATGGTACATCAGTTGATGTATTTTGTAATCATCTAACTCTTTAATTGCTACTTCTCATTTTCTGTTCTCCTACGTGCTTTGACGAGAGGTTGATGTATCAACTGGTCACCATGTTCATAGCATTATCCATGAGATCATCCTTAACATAAAGTCTCACTTCAGGTTCAGGCTTTTTTTTTTTTTTATAGCCACTAAGTAGGCCTGTCGATTTTACGATACCAACCTCATGCATAGTAAAAAACAGACAAACAAACAAACAAACAAACAAAAAACACACAAACAAACAAAAACACAACAACACATTATTCCCTCGCACATAATATACTTCCGAGGAGTACGGGAGTGCAAAAACAAAAACACATTAAAAGGTACGTAACCTAATATATATATATATATAATATATATATATATATATATATATATATATATATATATATATATATATATATATATAATTATGTATGTATATATTCAGGCACATTGATAACTCTATGTAATGAGATATTGGTGACGCAAAAGGCGTGTTGGAAAAATTAACGATGAAGATATACTAAAGATATATTTTTCATGTAATTGATGTTTATTTCGGGTACTAATATAAGTCTCATGGTGTGTGTGTGTGTGTGTGTGTCACGTGTGTGTGTGTGTGTGTGTGTGTGTGTGTGTGTGTGTTTATTAAATCATCTAAATCCTTGCAACTTCTCATTTCCTGGTCCCCCACGTGTTTTCATGTGATTTTTTTTTTATGTATTATCTGGTCACAATATCATAACAATAGTAGAATCCATGGAAGCATTCGTAACCTATAGCTCCACACAAGGGGCTCCTTTAGCCACTAAGTAGGCCTAAAGTTTGGACGATACTAGTCTTACATTGTACACAAAGCATTATTCTCTCGTACACAATGCCGAAGAGTACGTGAGTGCCAAAAAAAAAGTACGTAACCTAAACCACAGAAGTAAAGAGAAATCTTGTAATCATTATATAACTCTAAAAGATTTTTACATTTCACGATTGACCCGTTGAGGACAGACTAAATTTGCTACAAGATGTATTCCCCACAGACACTTGCCATGCAGAGTAGACTCGGGGCTGGTCTTACAGGCTTCTACACGAACATTGTATTTGTTTAAAGCCATTCAATCAGTCATTGTCTCTATGTTTATTTGTTTTTTAAGTTTACGCCATGTTTTGGATTGTGTTTGTTATTCTTTGCTTTTCTCCAGATACAAGATATGAAGGTGTCGTTAGAATCTTGGGTTATTGGTTCTGGATATGACTCGTTGATAGGTGACTTGGCCCAAATGGTTTTCAGTCTGCCAAGTCTGTCAAGCTTCAGTTTAACATGTCCTTGGCTGGTCGGTGATTTCCTCTCAAAGGCCATCGCCTCGGTATCATCATGTCAGGTATGTCATGCCAGGACTTTGTTGGATGTCAGGTCTATGTATCACTTACTTTTCTTTCAGAATGGTTATATTTACCAGTGCATGTATTGGCGACCATCACTGAATCAGATAAACCCATGCATAAACTCTCTCTTTTCACATATCATGATTCGAAAACTCATCTTTTTGATGGCAATGGAGAAGGAGATTCAGATATAAAATGCATTATTATAGGATGCCATTTTCTTTCCCCTTGACGATACTAATTCAAGTTTTGATTGTATTTGAAGTTATCATTAAGAAAGCATATTCAGGGTGTTTATTTGTGCCAATACAATCTGTATCCTTGATGAGTGTCCTTGCTGTGTGGAGGTATGTGTTTCCACAAATGTGCTGCCAATTTTTTCCAAAGAAGGAATATCTATCAATCTGCTGAATCAATAAAAAAAACTGCCAATTCTATACTTTAGACAATTTACATGTCATAAAATTGTAGCAATCCACTTTCTATGCGGTGTGAGAAATACAAAACTTGACCTGAAGACTACATAGAGATAACCCAGTGTCTATATATGATGCCAAATTTAGCCTTTCACCCATATAATAATAATTCTTACGAAAAAAAAAAAAATGATTTCACACCACGAGAAGAAGGACAATTTGTTACTCTCGCAGCCAAGAGGATGTCTTATTAGTTTGGAATAAGAGTTTGAATGAACCTTCGTGAAAATGTTTCCTATTCAGGCCGGTAAGCAGGATTTATATGGATGGGCTTAGATTTACAGAAAGGCCCGGGAGAACTTTGTAAATTTACGTTTACGTACACATTGGGGGCGTAAAACAAAACAACAACAACAACAAAATAATCTGTGACGGATTTCCCCAAACTTGACAGATAGCATCTTTATGGTGATACGATTTTCAGACTTT
Source organism: Diadema setosum (assembly GCF_964275005.1). Lineage (NCBI taxonomy): Eukaryota > Metazoa > Echinodermata > Echinoidea > Diadematoida > Diadematidae > Diadema > Diadema setosum. The sequence goes on from NC_092687.1 coordinate 34,456,088, forward strand.
GTTTTTTAAATTGAACCCACCCCCTCCATCGCAAAAAGAGGGAGGAGGAGTTGAAAGGTCAGAGTCCGAAAACTCTGGAATTTTTTGCATCTTCTTCCGTCAAATCGAAATAAATAGAGCTAAGCCAGTGCTCTGAAGACATTAATGACTGACATTTCATGTGGTAGTATGATTCAGGGTGAAAAATTGCATTCAAGACTTTGGTGTTAATCTGCCATACATGTTTAAAAAAAGATGCTGAAAAGTGAAACAAAATCCGCCTCCTTTATCTCCCCAAACCCGCCCCCTTCAGGGCACTCCTTGGATCCGCCATTTTTAAACATGAAATATCAGTCATTAATATCTTCATAGCACTGACTTAGCTCTATCTATTTTTTTTTTCCGATTAGACAGAAAAAAAAAAAACCAGAGAAGTTAGAGTAAATGGGCTCTGAGGCTCCATCTCCTCCCTTCCACCTTTTCTGGCGGTGTCTGGGGGGGGGGGGGGTCATTTTAACAAATTTTGATGTTATCACCATAAAGATGCTATCTGCCAACTTTGTTGGAAATTCGTCACAGATTTTTAAAAAGGTGAAGAAAAAGCGGAAAATCACACTTCTCCGCCCATCCCTCCTCCATTAGGAGCCACCATAATCAAACATGCAATTCCAGTCATTTATGTCTTTAAAGCACTTAGCTTAGCTCTATTTTTTTTTTATTCGACAGAATAACATACCAAAAAACACAGTGTTTATGGACTGTAATGCGTCAATCCCCTAACTCTTCCCCTTCTGCTGCTGGATAATTTTGGATGTCACAATTGAACATGAAATTCCAGTCATTACTGTCTTCATAGCACTGACTTAGCTCTATCTTTTTCGATTTGACGGAAGGAGATAAAAAACACAGCTCATGTACTCTGATTCAACTCCTCTCTCCTTCCTTTCTTCGTCGGGGGGGGGGGGGGGATCATTCAAAGAAATACGATCATAAAAATTATTACCATAAAGACGTTATCTGCCAAGTTTGGTGAAAATCCGTTGTGAGGTTTTCAAAAGTATTGAAGCAGCGGCAATGGTTCATGAGCAGTTTTGTTAGACATCGAGTTCTTCTACATACCGTCGATAGGTCATACCATTGAAGCACGTGATTTTAACATTCCGCGACTGCGTTTTTACACTCCCCGTCGAGACATTATTTCATTTCCCGGCATATTACAAATCCCGGCGCTTTTTGAAAATCCCCGTTCAACAACGCTTCTGCTACATGGGTCACGCGTGTATATATTTCCTTCCCCATAGAGACGTGTGTCAAATGTGTTTCCCTTACGTACGTGTTTTTTTTTTTTTATCATTTTCATGCACTTCCAAAATCTATAGCTTATGAAATTTACCAATCTGTTTACATTTCACTTTTTTTCTACTTTTTTATGATCTCGACGTTATGCTGTCAAGTGTTTGGTCTACATCTGCAGTGTTTGCATACACCGCGTTGTACTCTGCATCTACTCTTTGACCTCCATCCTTTTTTTTTTTTTTGGCTCGTCACGAAGTATATACCTGATTGATTGAATTCCTCATATACTACTTTGAATGTGTGTTTATGCGTCTTTTTTTTTAATACACTTCCACTTACATAATAATTTTCGGATTAACAAACCTTCTGGAATAAGAACTTTTTTGATAAGGAACCTCATGAATTAATCACAAACCTTTTTTTATTTTTCATTTCCGGAATAACAAACCTTTGGGATAATGAATAAAGGGAATAACGGGCATTCGGAGTAACGAATCTTTAGGAGAGGAAACGTATCAAAGTGCGACCTCAAACCTATTACTAAATCATCACTTTGTTAACATGTATTTTCAAAGTATACACAAAAGCACAAACAACTCGACAATCTCTCTGTCTCTTAATGTGAAACAAAAAGAAATGAGTGAGAATTGCAGATTACTATTTCTTTTCATTGATGAGTATGAATGATGAAAACACCGTATCATGCTAAACGGAGGATTTCCGTGCTTTCATCAGACAATGATTGTATACTGCATTATTTTTGTTCGCTTGTGACGAAATTTCAATAGTAAAGTATGTCTTCGCCATCAAAGGAAGATGGTTTCCCACTCTATAACGTTTTAATCATCACGGATGTTCTTTTCTTTTTTTCTCGGAGGTTCGCCTAAAAGTGTAATTTCGGTTCGCATTTGACAAGGGATGGACAGAAACATAAATCATGCATATTACCGTGTGGCTAGATCTTTAATAGTTGATTATGACACAGAACAATATCGCCAATAACGTTTAATGGGCTACGATCTTTTTTAGTAAATAAAGGACGAACGTCCGTGACGAAAATTGAGTATAATATTGTATAAAAGAATGTTACGCCCCACAGCCAGCAGACGTGCAATTTTTGCAGGATATGTACATTAGGTGGAACACCAAATTTTCGTATACATTGCAGTTGGGACAACAAAGTAGAATTTGCAGCAGCGATAGAAATAAAAGCATCACGGACGTTCGTCTGTTTAGGACTTTGATATTTAAATTGTTCTCTGTAATTCCATGCGTGCTCATAGAGTTCTTATAATGTTATGGTACATGATTTAGTAATAGGTTTGAGCTCGCACTTTGATACGTTTCCTCTCCTAAAGATGCGTTACTCCGAATGCCCGCTATTCCCGTTATTCATTATCCCAAAGGTTTGTTATTTCGAAAATGAAAAAAAAAAAAAGGTTTGTGATTATTTCATGAGGTTCCTTATCAAAAAAGTTCTTATTCCAGAAGGTTTGTTAATCCGAAAATGCTATATTGTGATTCACTATTTTTAAGGTCCGTTAATCTAAAAGTTGAATGGGCCTGATATGTGTTTATGTGAAAACGATAATTATGACAGGTATGCCGTTTCTAAATGTGGAGGCTTTGGTTGTCATTTTTTCCACATGTGGATATACGAACCTTATTTCATGTTCCAATTAACACACAAACATTTCAATTAGCCTTCGGGGATCGTATCATTTACCGAATAAAAAAGCTTCATGATTATACGAACCTTTATAAATTTTCCGATTGACAATTCGTATAAATAACAAAACTCCGAAATAAACGCGCTACAAAATGTTTGTTATAGAAACTACATTGTATAATATCGAAGTCACAAACATCCATCTAAGTTATTACAGAATTAGTGTGTTTTTATGATGATACTTCTGAGTTACGAACCTTATCTGACTAATATGATAACGCAAATTCTCCTCGGTAACAGCGAGTAACACAAGGAGCCAAGGCAGAGGGATTTCTTCTTATACACACTGAAACGTGAAGAGTTTGCCCTCCGTAGCTAAACTTCATATTTCGATAACGGATCGCATTTCTCTGTAGTATTAAGCTGCGACCGTGTTTGTTAAAAGCAAGTTTTGCATTGTAGACTTTATGTAACAAATTTAGGACCTGAATTTTTACTTCGTGAGTACGAATTTTTGGTTAAATATATTCGTTCTCAAGTACGAGCACTATATAAAACGTCATTACAACGGAGCGTTACATTTTTGAAATCTGTCAACTCTCAATGCGATCTTCTTCCATTTTTTTTTTCATGCGGACTTAGTTAAATAACCGATCTTTAATTAAGACTAAATTAAGAATTAAACTAGAGTAATGATAAAACATGTTGTCATAACCATCATTGAATTTATTTAGGTAATGGTCATGAAAGCAATGCTTGTGGAAAAAAAAATATATATATATCAATTTTCAGAGGTTACCGATGGCCTGCTTACAACTGAAAAAAAAGGAAATGTCATTTGATTCTCTAAACCTGAAGTGTAAATTAACAAATGGTAGTCGTTATAATTACAGTTTCTGATGGAACATACTAGCGACAAGGCGTAATGTTTCATCAAATCCACCACGTCACTGAGATAACGCGTACGTTTGTACGTTCATCTACGAGAGATGAATAAAGTGAAGAGTTTGTTTGCAAAAACCGATAAGTCCATTTTTGAAGATTTTGAAGCATGGTCTCTGTCATAAAGTACAAAATAATACCTTTTAAATGATATATTGCTCACTACATATAAAGGTAAACTTTTTTTTCTTGACCTTTAATCGCAAATATTTCCATTTGGCAAATATGGACTTATCGGACTTATATGGACTTATTATTTTTTTTTTTTTGCGAACAAACTCTTCAAGTGTTTTCTTTGATTCCTCAGCATGAAAACATAAACAAGGTTTTATAATTGAAAACTGGCAATGATTATTGAGAATTTCGCATAGGAATGCGTTTCCAACTTCAGAGAATGTATTGATCAATATCTTGTTGATTCCGAACGTCCGTGAGCTATTATGCGAACCTCCCTGATGAAGACTAGGCTATGTTTGTTGGGTTATAGAGACTGCCTAGATCAGATACATCTATATCTATAGACATATAAAGTAGCAATTTATTATTTTGAAGTACGGATTGAGCTTCTATGAAATGTGCGTAAATTTGAGAAAGTGTTTAGCGGAAGAGTAATATTTCAACAGAAAAAAAAAAACACGAATTTGATTAAATCATCAGCTGGCTACCATTACGTACAAGTTAAGAGTACAAGCTTAATATTCTACCAACACGCACACATTCCCCTCAAGATACTTCGTTACTATTCTGATCTGAATTGGATCGTTGCATGCTGTGAATATGCAGTATTATTCCTCAAGGACGTTCGCTGCTCTGGACATGGGAAACTTCCGCGGTGAATAAAAACTTGTTCCTCTGGGAAGACCCTGGTATAATTGGGTTCATATGAAGAATTTGTTTGCAAAAACCGATAAGTCCATTTTTGAGGATTTTGAAGTATGGTCTCTGTCATAGAGTACAAAATAATACCTTTTAAATGATATATTGGTCACTACATAATAAAGGTACATTTTTGAAGTTATGGTCAAAAGAAGCAAACATGTTCTTATTATTCTCTTTATTTTATTGACCTTTAATCGCAAATATCTCCATATGGCAAATATGGACTTATCGGTTTTTGCAAACAAACTCTTCATGTCTAGATTTAGAATATACTCTTTCGTTTAAGATGAACGATTTAGAGTAATTCGTACTAGATTCCTACCTAGATTTAGTGTATTTGCTCAATTGTACATCGTTCAAAATTCTGACCCATATACATAACTGTTTGTCGCTAAATACCGTGTGAATCTGAATAATTCATACTTGTCCTTGTAGACATCCAGTTGGAATTGGATCAACAACGACATTGATGGATCACGACCGTCCGTGATTATATGTTTTAATAACGATCGGTAGAAGTGTAAAAGGAGTTTAAACGAGCACGATGTTTGTATACACCGCGCTTTGCTCTGCATGTATTGGTTCCGTGCCCTTAGTGCTGCTTGAAAAAAAAAAAAATGACCGTTCACAAATATGTCTCTTTTGACTTGATTTCCTCATGATTTTGTTTGTACCAGTACATCCTCATACATGTTGATATAAAGATAAATGATTGGCACTGCATGAGGAAGTGTACACCATTCCAATGAAAATTATCAAAAATTATACTTGGTCACACTGATATTTATTATCTTGAGAATGAGATATTGATGAGGCAATAGTAATGCAGAAATAAAATTAACATTGAAGACATAAAGATACAGTTTCTGTGGAAATGGCTGTTTATTCCGTGTACTGGCATAAATTTCATGGTGTATTGGTGTGCGTTTTAATCATGTAACTCCTTGCAATTTCTTATTTTCTGTCTTCCAACATGTTTTGACGATTTTTTTTTCTATGTATCAACTGGACAACATATCGACAGTAGAATCCATGGAATCGTTCTTGGAAGTACCCAAAGCTTCACGCAGGGGGGGGGGGGGGGGGTCCTTTCACAACTAAAGAGACCTAAAGTTTGGACGATAACAGTTCCATACATAGTACACAAGCATTATTCTCTCTTGCATACACTGTCGAAGAGTAGACGTGAGTGCTAAAAAAAAATGAAAATGAACAAGAGAGTATGTACCCTCAGTAAAGAGAGATCTTGCAATTATATTACTACAATAACAGTTCTTACATCTGACGATTAATCAGTTGAGGAGGGACTGAATTTGCTACAGCACACTTGACTCATAGACACTTGCCCAAGTATTCTCGGGACTCGTCCAACGGGTTTCTACACGGACGTTGTATTTGTGTTAAGCCACGTAATTAGTCACTGTCACTAGTTTAATCGATTTTCTTCTATTTTAACGATTACGCCATGTTTTTGATTTGGGTTGTTCTTGTTTGCTTTTCTCCAGATACAAGATCTGAAGCTGTCGCTAACGTATTGGTATGACGGTTTTGAACATTGGGATGACGGTTCTAAACATCGATCCTCCATGGGAGGTGACTTGGCCCAATGGGTTTTCATTCTACCAAGTCTGTCAAGCTTCAGTCTGGATTGCTTTAACCTGGACCGTGATTTCCTCTCCACCGCCATCGCCTCAGCATCATCCTGCCAGGTATGTCATGTCAGGACGATGAATATAAAAATTGTAAGGTGTATGTATCATTTACATAACTTTGCTCTCTATTAAATGTTGTGTCTGTGTGAATAATTTGTATAGACACCGTAGCTGTCTGTTTGGAGATCCAGTTGGAATTGGATCAACAACGGCATTGATGGAATACGATAGTCCTTGTTATCTATTTAATGATCCCTGGTAGTGTAAAGGGGGCTGAAAGGAGAGCAGTATTTGTATACACCGCGCTGTGCTCTGCATGTATTGGTTCCCTGCCTTTCGTGCTGCTTGAAATCCATGGGTCTTCACAGATTAATTTAGTCTCTTTTGAATTGATTCCCTAGTTCTTTTGTTTGAATATTTTGTTCCATACACTTTCCAAAAGCTGAACTTGGTAAATAAATCCTTTACATGTATAATTCATAAGTCTATCGTTTGATTTCATTTTTCGCAAATTTTTGCCTTAATTTGTTTGTTTTAGACCCGACATTTGATTTGGTTCTCTTATATCTCTATATAAATAATTCAAACAGCCTAGAAACATGCATTGTCTCTCAATTTGTTTTAATATCTAAAACAAGTACTTACCAGTGCATTTTAATACATTTGATATAACGGTACAATATTGGCACTGCTGAAAGAAGTCTACACCATTTCAATGAAGATTATCTAAAAAAAAAATGATATTCGGTCACATTGATAACTCTCTGTAATGAAAATGAAATATTGATGACGCAAAAGAGAGGTTGAAAAAAAAAATAGCAATGAAGATATACTAAAGATGCAGTTTCTGTGAAAATGGGTGCTCATTCCGTATACTGATATTAGTCATGGTGAATTGGTATGTTTGTAATCATCTTAGTCTTTGCGACTTTGCATTTCCTCTTCTCCCACGTGTTTTGACGATTTTTTTAAGTATCAACTGTTCTCCATATCATATCAATAGTAGAATGCATCATATGGGAGCATTCTTAACCTTTCCGGGCAAGCTATTCGGGCTTGTTACGTGTAGGGATTTTCTAGCATACCGGACATTCCTGAGGGCGGAAAAGGATTTGTGCGAGTCAGCGCATGTGTCTTACTTGCTGGACGCGTTATACTTGCGAGTAGGGTCTAGGACTTGTCCCCCGGAGGACAACTCCCCCGGGGACTACTTCCACCTGACAACTCCCCCGGAGGACGTCTCCCCCGGAGGACTACTCCCCCGGAGGATGTCTCCCCCAGAGGACGACTGCCCCGGGGGATGTCTCCCCCAGAGGACGACTGCCCCGGGGGACAACTGCCCCGGGGGCAACTCCCCCGGGGACCACTCCCCCGGGGGACCACTGCCCCGGGGGACAACTCCCCCGGGGGACAACTCCCCCGGAGGACAACTCCCCCGGAGGACAACTCCCCCGGAGGACAACTCCCACCTGACAACTGCCCCGGGGACGTCCCCTGGGGGACAATCCCATACTGAACAGAGATGGGTTTTTGTGTGTGTGTGTGTGTGTGTCCTAGAAATTAAAATTAAATTCATCTGTGTAAAAACAGTATTCTTTTTATATAAAATTTAAATTAAAGTTGGCGTTACCTAAGACACGTCCATCTTTATAACAAAGTTTTTGAAATCTCAGCACAAAGTTTTTATCATTGTACACGCTACATGTAATGTCGAAAAAAGTAGAAACGCATGGTCCATTTTATTACTGAAAATTGGTCAAGAGATAAACACATTGACGGAAACACGCTTTTGAGGGGAGAGTTCATTCCTTAGCATGTACCTGTTATTCTTCATTATTTTATAATATTTTAAGAAGTCCATTCTTTGATGATTTTCTTTTTCTTTTTGCAATTCATGATTATGATAAGGAATATGTTAAATGAAAGAAAGATATCATTCAGAGGGGTGAAGGCTCAAGTTTTTGAGTTTCTTCAGTTTGTCTCCCTCTACAAAGGAATATGTTGTTAGAAATACCCTTGGGGTTATGATTTTTATCTTAGATTCTTATGATAGTTATTATCCTGTATGTCACTGTCAGTAATGTCATTGTGCAATTTTCGTTTGTTATGTTGACTGATAATTCATCTGAACATCATTACAATTCTTAAAGTCGGAGAAATAATTGACAGAAAAAAATATGAATATTCTGTTAATGAAAAGACTTGAACATGTAAAAAGGTAATATCTTCCAACAGGCATTGGGCACTATAATGCAGAAACAGTATTAGCACTGGTTGCACAGTTACCATGCATCCTGAATGCACCAGCCCCATACCGGTATCTGCATGACACAACCCTTGCTGTACTATTGTTGGCAGAAAATACCAGATTGATAGATAGAACTTGTTATTAAGAGTATGGTAGTCAATACTACTTGAAAAAATACAGAAAAAAAAATGCAAAAAATGGCAGTTGGGGTAGGGGTAAAGGGCAAGGAAAATTTATGCCTAAATATGGGCAAAAGGTTAGTATCATGTGGAAGATTAGGTTTTACACTAAAATTATCATTATAATCCATTTCCTTGACCACAAAAACTTAGGGTTAGACACCAAAACCATCACATTTGACCAAAAAAATAGCCGAGTTATAACCAGAAATGTCTTTTTAAAGCCGAAACGGCGACCAGCTTGGATTTTTTACGATTTTGGCCGGGGCACCCTGGATTTCGCATTTTTCGTTCTTTTTTTCAAAAATGGGGTCAGTAGGCACAAAGTCATCAAACTAAGGTGTGATGAGCATGTTCTGAAAATTTCACCCTCTTTAGCCCATCTCTAAGAGATATCAAAGGATGACGACTGTAATATTTAGGCTGTTATTTAGAGAGTTCCTTAGTTGTTTCTTTAATCAGTCAGAATAAGCACACGATCTTGGCAGTAATTTGTTGTATTACAATCATGACGAGTTTGAACAATGCAAATGCTTTTGCGATATCGATTGCATCGGATGCCCAAGGGAAGAAACGGACACTGGTCAAAAAGTATATGTGCACACTTTGTTAACACGCAGGTGGTATATAGGTTGGTATGTTTTTATTCTTCTAGGTCTTGGGTGCAAGTAAGGAAGTTTGCTGAGGTAGTACATCTACCTCTGGGGTTTCTCGAGAGGGGTAACTATAGAGCATAGCAACAACATCATCTCTATGGGGATTGGTTGGTGCTGCGCAGCTAGGCACTAGTCTGTGCGTTCAAACTGTACTAATTTCAAACATTTGGCATCTCCCTTTCTTTAGAAAAGTAAAGTTTCTCTTTTTCACACAGATTTTTTTCATTTATCAATTACCACTGAAACTTAATTAATAAGGCATTGTCTTTTTAGGATTATCATGGCAATTATTTGATACGTTGTTCACACAATATACTTGTCCTATTTGAGTAATAATGGAAATACTTTACTTGTATGGGCGTGTTTGACTAGCCATATCTTATATCTTACATTCAACTTTACTACATGTGTAATCATAGCAACACATCTTATAAACACAAACATTACTACTTGTAAAGTGAGTAACACTTCACTTCAATGTTGAGATATCACGGCTTTGCATGACACATTACAACGCACTCTTGTAACGACGTAAGTTTAATCTCGTTCTTCACACTTGGAGGAATACTTGTGATTGTTTTGTAAACTGTACTTTTGTTCACTTTTAGAAATGTGTTATTTTTGTCTTTTGAAGAAACGTTAATCATTGTTTCTCTTATAATAATCAACAGAGCTGTTACTTTGGATAAGTTAGATGAAACACTTTTATTGCACTCAAAATGTAACCAACTCTACTCTCCATAGTTCAACATCTAGAACATTATCACAATCCCGTGATCATTGTCATTTCATTTCCCGTCAAATTCCGGTATCTATCTTACAAAACATATCAGTTTGTACACTGGTCCATATTTTTGACCTGATCTTGTGATACGATATTATGTTGAGTCATCTAGCTTTGTTGCATTAAGGATTGTTTTCAGCTCTACCTCTTCTGATGTCAATTCTGTTTTGACAGGAGCATATTTCCTTCACATTCCACTATGCAACTTCTTGGAAACTTTGTCTTTTAAACAACAACAGCATCTTTCCAGAGATTGTTTTACATTCGCATCTTCACTTGTTCTCCTTCTTTGAGTGGAGAGAGCTTTTTTTCGTTTCGATCAAAGTAATTTTACTGCACTTTTGTTTCTTGGTCAGCTTTGTTTGCACATTTTTTTATTAATTTTGGTTTCAGCAGCTGGGTAGCTGTTGGCAGGGTGGTCCTTGTCCTCCTCTGCATCAACAATTGTGCAGGACTAGCATCTAGCCCATCGATCGGTGTGTTCCGATAGTCAAGAAATGCCAAATCTGGATCTGTTCCATCTCTCATTGCCTTTTTCATTAGACATTGCGATTTGTACTGTCTTTTCAGCTTTCCCATTGCTATGTAGAAAGTGATGAAGACGTGACATGCTTGAATTGGTACTGACAAGCAAACTCTTTGAACTGGTCACTTGTAAACTGTGTACCGTTATCTGATACCACAATCTCCGGTATACCATTACGTGCTAAAGTGTTGTTTGCATACTTCAATTACTCATACGCTAGACATTTTTTTCCATGTTCAAACGTTATCAAATGAAATTGTGTGAAACAAAACTCAATTTTCAATTAAATGAAACTCGAATCATCCCATCTTTGTGGTTGAGGGATTTGTGTTGGTCGTGCGGGTGTGCTTTCCCAGGGTTGTTGGAAGATATTACCTTTTTACACGTTCAAGTCTTTTCAGGCACAGAATATTCATGTTTTTTTTTTTCTGTCAATTATTTCTCCGACATTAAGAATTGTAATGATGTTCAGATAAAATCTCAGTCAACATAACAAACGAAAATTGCACAATAAAGTATTACTGACAGTGACATACAGGATAGTAACTATCATAAGAATGTAAGATAAAAATCATAACCCCATTAAAAGGGTATTTCTAACAACATATTCCTTTGTAGAGGGAGACGAACTGAAGAAACTCAAAAACTTGAGCCTTCACCCGTCTGAATAATATATTTCTTTCATTTAACATATTCCTTATCATAATCATGAATTGCAAAAAGAAAAAGAAAATCATCAAAGAATGGACTTCTTAAAATATAAAATAATGAAGAAAAACAGGTACATGCTAAGGAATGAACTCTCCCCTCAAAAGCGTGTTTCCGTCAATGTGTTTATCTCTTGACCAACTTTCAGTGATAAAATGGACCTGCGTTTTTACTTTTTTTCGACATTACATGTAGCGTGTACAATGGTAAAAACTTTGTGCTGAGATTTCAAAAACTTTGTTATAAAGATGGACGTCTCTTAGGTAAACGCTAACTTTAATTTAAATTTTATAGAAAAAGAATACTGTTTTTACACAGATGAATTCAATTTTAATTTCTAGGACATGAAAAAGAAACATCTCTGTTCAGTTATGGGATTGTCCCCAGGGAGACGTCCCCGGGGCAGTTGTCAGGTGGGAGTTGTCCTCCGGGGGAGTTGTCCACCGGGGGAGTTGTCCCTCGGGGGAGTTGTCCTCCCGGGGGAGTTGCCCCCCGGGGGAGTGGTCCTCTGGGGGAGTGGTCCTCCGGGGGAGTGGTCCTCCGGGGGAGTGGTCCTCCGGGGGAGTGGTCCTCCGCGGGAGTGGTCCTCCGGGGGAGTTGACCCCCGGGGGAGTTGTCCCCCGGGGGAGTAGTCCCCGGGGGAAGTTGTCACCCGGGGGAGTTGTCCCCCTGGGGAGTTGTCCCCCGGGGGGGGGGGGGGTTGTCCCCCGGGGGAGTTGTCCCCCGGGGGAGACGTCCTCCGGGGGAGTAGTCCTCCGGGGGGCGATATTTTTTTTCCCAGGATGGGAAAGGCATTTATTTGTCTTGGTGACTTGGATAGAGAATAACTATCAAGTCTTTGACTTTATTACTCTCTATAAGCCTGACGGAATAAACCGTTACAAACTTATTATACTTTACAAATTAAGAGCAAAAAATGGAAACAAGATGGTGAGCAAAACCCAGCATGGGAATCGAACCACCGTCCATCTTTTTAGCACTGATAGCTCCATGATCAGAGCACTAACACATCGTGCCACAGGGAGGAGCTGCCGAGATTGGTGGTCATTGGGCTTTTAAAGTATGCAAACACAATTTGTCTCCCTATAGTCTTAGTTTCAGACGTTTTTTGTCAGTAGACTGCCATAGACTTTACACACACTAGTGACTTTCCCATCCTGGGAAAAAAATATTGCCTCCGGGGGAGACGTCCTCCGGGGAATTGGTCCTCCGGGGGAGCTGTCAGGTGGGAGTAGTCCCCGGGGGAGTAGTCCTCCGGGGGAGTTGTCCTGATACGTTGCGGGTGTACTGTGTGACCTTTGTACCAGTCGCGTGGGGGCTGACAATTCACTGAAGGAATTCCTCTAATGGAATGGCTGAAATCTCACAGAATTTCATTATCTTGGCTGCACACGGGACTGTGAAGTACCTGCGTGGGAATTGCCTGGGAAATACTGCCGCTAAGGGTCTCCTACTGGCGTTCTACGTGGACCTCTACGGGCATTCCCGCGACTCAGCCGGAAAAAGTTTTGGTCATGCTCAAAACTTGGCTGCGGTTAAATTGGACTTGCGTAAGCACCTCCGGGCAGCTACGCGCTAGATACTGTCAGGTACTGCGGAGCGCTCCGGGGAGTAAATTTGTTTCCCCGCAAGTCAAGCCGCAGAAGTTCCCCCGTACGGTATGACAAGGCATGAATAAACATTGCAAACATTCTTGTTCGCCCGCTGAAAATCGTCTACGTGCTGGAAACTACCTCCTCGCCACAAGCCCGCGTAGCTTGCCCGGAATGGTGTGACACGGCCTTAAGTACCTTTTGTCTCTGTACAGAACAATACGCGACAGCCGGATTGTCTGGATTCCAGACCCTCTGCTCGTACGCTTTCGCTCTGAAGTGACGCCTTCAACGTCGAAAACTGGAATAGGTTTAGGTTGATTTGCCTTCAGCAAAGGCTGTGAATTCGTCGCCGCGAAGTCCAGGTGGCAGAGGGTCTGGAAACCCGACTAGCAAATAGCTATATCTTGCCTATCTCTTGAAAGCGTCGAGACCACCTCTCACGCTGGCTTTGGTATATAGAATATGAATAATTCTATCATATAAGAAATTCGATGGATTTTTGGTAAAACGGGATGTACAACATCTTATCATTATAACACTGCAAACTTCTAGATAGTGTAACATACATTCTACTTTCCACTTCTATCCAATTTACGACCACATCATGTACGCTGCCATTGGATGATGGCGCGAGCAAGTATAGGCCTAACAGCATTAAATATGTCACTCCTCACGACTTCGTTACTATATCTTTCCCTTCGTCATCATCATCATCATCACAAACATGACCTCCTTAGATAAATTAGGACTATTGCAGCTTTAAACAATGCGTAAAATATACAACGCTGCGCAGCAATTCAAAAGGAAAAGCTGAAAAAGTGTAATGCTTAATGTAATAGAGATACTGCTTTAATCTATAACTGCAATGCTGCCACTTTTAAACAAACCACGCAACAACAAACACTCAGTGATCCTGAATATCCATTCTCAAAGTACATAATGACGGGGCTAGGTAGATATACATAGTAGATACCTTTTCTTCTCTCATCTTGTAGTGTTTGCATAATGAGGTTGCAATCTTTTACATATATAAACATGAATATGATCACAAATATTTTCAGAGTCTTTCTTTTTTCTTTCCGGGAAGGGGGAGGGGGAAAAGGAGGCGGGGTGTTTTCATTTCCGATAAATCGTCGAGTTACATCTTGGTGGTAACCGCATGGCAGTGAGGTGTTCTCCTATTACAGGTCCTGAATCAGAAAAGACATGACTATCGAATGAGGCTAAGGATACCTGAACAGGAATTTTCAATTTAAAAACATATTGAACTTCAAAGTAACATTAAAGTGCAGTACAATTGCTGAAAAGATGTGCTGGAAGAACGCATTGCATAGAGTGACACTGGTTTGTGTGGGTAGAATCAAGAAACCTTATACATCGTCGGTGTTTTCACGAACCGACGCTATTTGGATTTTGGTCAAAATTTTCAAAATCGAGATATTGGTACCAAATGAAAGTGCTTTCAAAACTCTACCAAATCCCAAAATTTTAGATCACAAAATTAATTATTCTTAATTTTATCAAAGAAAGAAAAAAAACGACGGTACTCGAAATATCGAGAAATTGAGAAAAAGGGGTTTCACGAACCGACGCAGTAAAGATACGCCGGTTCGTGAAACCCGAATTGCTACGGTGAAGAGCAATGCGGGTTTTACGAACCGTCGCAGTTGCATTATTTTGAGTTTTGTTCAACTTACTGGCCTAGAATTAGGTTTTGGCCCTAATCCAGATCTCAGAGTGAGAACCAAACCATCTGAAAGATGAATGACGACCTAAGCCAGCCCACTGTCCACGAGTGAAGTGAATGGTAAGCTGTAATCCTATTAAAATCATGCTCAAAATAACAGTTTCAGTTGGACTACCATAACCATTAATTGCGGTAGAGTGTAGTCCCATGTATTCAATCGCGTGATGCTTATGAAGCCTAGTCTGTAAACGCCATCCAGTTTCAAATTAGATCCCAAATCATATTATTTATAGTTTCTTTTCAACTTATGTCGTTACTTCTGAGACTACTGAGTACTGTAGTCGTAACGTCTGTGTGCAAGACATGCAAGATGTCAAAGTCTCGAAGACACTCATGGCTATGCCTTGACTTGAGTTGAAAATGAAATCATGAGATTGACAAAGTAGGCCTACTAAACTAAAAAAAAAAGTAAAAAGTCTAAAAGTAAAACTCAAAGGAAGAGTAAAGAATAAAGTTAGACATGTTAGACTTTAACTTTCAAGTTTAACTATTAAGTCTAAGTTAAGACTTTACTTGTAATGCCAGTTACTAAAACTAAGATCAGCTGAAGTCTAAGACCAAGTCAAATTAACACAGAGTCTATAGTCTAGCTATAGATCTACATCTAGACTAATGGTAATAGTAGGTAGAGTCCACCCATTTTTCCCCCAATTTTTACTGGTCCATTCCTGAAAAAAGTTACTGGTCAGTGTCAAACAGTGATTTTTCCTGGTCAGGGACCGTCGGACCAGTGCCAGTGTGCAGCGTTGGTGTAGATGTCATCTATGACAGTATGTGGTCTATTGATACTACCTAAACACTACGAGTAGTACTCTACAGGTTAGGTGGCTTTCCTGTACAGTGCAGTGTTATAGTGTACTTGTGAATTCAGCCCTAGTACCATGAGTACCGTACTGTGTGTAGATATGTGACATTATGTCTAACGTTAGTTCGAGTGGAGTACCTTTGAAGCACAGCGGTGGGGCTTTTTTTCCCTAAAACTTGTGAATGCGGCCCAACCAAATGGCATTTACATATTCACGCATGATTGATAGTGATACAGTAGCGCTGTCGATTTCCACAGCAGCCATACATAATCTTTTGTCCTTTCTTCTTTCCTTTTTTCCCTTTGTTCTTTCACCCTTTTTATTCTTGGAATCGAAGGACTTCTAAGAAATGTCCCTCGACTGATTTAACCAGGACTCTTGAGTCCTGGTAAACCTAACCTAACCGAGTAACCGTTAACATTTGTTAGGCCTAACATAACAGTAACACTGACTTAGCCCTGTATTGACTTTGTCTTTGGCCGGCTTACTAAGATGGCGAGTCTAACTCTTTAACGTTAGTCTAAACGTAGTCCTTAGATCTGTCAGTGTCAGTGTCACCGGTTATTGTATATGGTGCCATCTCTAACGTACGTTAACAAGTTGATGTTAGTCATCTATGTCAACTTACTGAGTCAGTAATAGTGGTACTGTCATCCTGTTGGATATCGCCGCAATATCATCCGTGACGTGTTAATTTCGTGTCACAAAGACAAAAGTTGCCAAGATCTAATAGTATTAGATGTCTAGATCTAGATGTAGTCTAGATCTATAATATAAATTTTGTGAACCACTGGTAACTTAAAAGTGAAAGGTCTAGACTTCACTTAGTCTATACTTAGACCAGACATTCATGAGGCAAAGGCCTATTTAGTAGATCTATTCTTATATTTTAACGTCAATTCCTACTAACTCGCCACGTGTTATTCCTAAGGCCAAGTACTTCCGGGTTAGTGATTTTTTTTTTCATCAATACCAAACAGCAGACGTGTTTCATTTGCATTCTTGTGCAGACTTCATGAAAATATGTGCAGTATCAAAGAAATATGATGCACATGACAATGCCAGTGTTTTATAGGTGAATGGTTAATACCTTCAAAAGCTGAATGATAATGTAGAGTCTAGGTGTAATTAAGATGTTACAGTCTCTGATAAGAAACAGGTTTGATTGCCATAGACTGTTTCCCAAATGCAGGTACATGTAGTAATATTCAGCTTTTTCAATGCAATGCCTTGTTTACAAATACATGTAGATTTATATTCATGTGAATGATAATTCAATTTCTACATGAGACATACTAAGTGCTAAACATAATATCTTGCATCAGTAAAATGTGTAAATGAAGAGACAATTTGAATATGCATCAAATACGAACAGCAGCATTTTTTGACATTCTTTGATCCTGCATAGGCCTACCATTTTGTTTTATGTTTAATATAAATAGAGCAAAATAATTTCAACTTCAGTTTTGTTGGCTGATTTTTTTTTCTTCTCAAAATTAAAGTTGTATCTTGTGCCATGATGTTTGATTTTAATCAAAAGTTCTTAATTTCTTTCTTTTCTTTCAGATGACTGGTGCCATGTAGTAGCGAAGAACTGGACTGTCTCAGAAAAGAAAAGGAAAAGTACAGGGTCGTGTACATCACCAACAAATGTGAATACAATGGTAATGTAGAGTCTAGGTCTAATTAAGATGTTAAAGTCTCTGATAATAAACAAGTTTGATTGTCTTAGACTCTTTCCCATATGCAATTAGTAATATTCAGCTTTTTCAAAGCAATGCCTTGTTTACAAGGACATGCAGATTTATTCATGTGAATAATAATTTAAATTCTACATGAGACTTACTAAGTGCTAGACATAAGATCTTGCATCATTAAAATATGTAAAAGGCGAGACAATTTGAATATGCATCAAAAACAGCAGTATTTTTTTGACATTCTTTGATCCTGTATACCGTTTTGTTTTATGTTTAATATAAATAGAGCAAAATAATTTCAACTACAGTTTAGTTGGTTGATTTCTTTTTCTCAAAATGAAAGTTGTATCTTGTATCATGATGTTGATTTTAATCGAAAGTTCTTAATTTCTGTCTTTTCTTTCAGATGACTGATGCCACGCAGTAGCGAAGAGCTGGACTGTTTCAGAGAAGAAGAAAAAAGTACAGCATCGTGCTGATCATCAAGGAATGTGAATACAATGGCTTAGGAAAGAAGACAATCTACAGATAGGATAGAAGGGAGAAATTGGGATGAAGGGCGACAACATAAGGACGGTATATCTACAGTGAAATGTGATTGTAAAGTGGAAACATGAAAGGAGATTCTAAGATTGAAGGTGAAAACAATGCATTCCATTCTGTGATGTCGTAATTACAATTTTGCTACACTTTAATAACACTACAGAGAGACATTTATATCAAGGAAAGCTTCATGTGGATATGGAATGTTAGATTTTTTTAAGTGTTCATTGGTATGTATTTCATGATAATAAATCTTGAAGGTTTTGTGTGGTAATCATAACCTTGTGATAAATCTTTATAGATTTCTAAGTGCACATTGGCAATATTTAGATGATGCTGTAATCAGATTAAGTTCTATTCTCCTTTATTCTTTTATTTATTATTTTGTTGTCTTCAACCCACTTTGAATGTGTCACGTATGATTCTTATAAACATGGGAACATGCACTCCATGTAACTGATAGGACTTATAACAAATTGACATAATTATTCAACCATCACTAGACAGTTCTGTTATAAGATGTTCTTTATCTAACTAAAATTGTAAATTATGATACGTGTATGTTCCCATGCAAACTCACGACAAAATACAGAAATTTGATTTCTTTTAATAATAATTCATTATGTCTCTAAATTTACAATTAAAGAAAGTGATTGCAATAAGGATGTCAAACATTGTATATTAAAATGATAGATTATTCATTTGTCTCCATCCGTAGTAACGCATGCAACTGCAGTGTGCAGTTTGTAGGCTGCTGTGAAAAAAAAAAAAAAATCACAGGCAGCCCAAGCAGGATTCGAACCCACGACCTCTGGAATACTAGACCAGCGTCATAACCACTAGACCACCGGAGTGCCCTGGCGCTACCTTTACACATGAATAATTAAGTATAGAAGGGCTTTGGGGCGCTTCGAAGTTTACTGCTCGTATTAAATATGTACATGTCATTTGCAACTCAACTAAAGATGATTAAACACACTGAAATTTTTACTTTAAATGATATTCATAATCTGTTTTTTTTTTCTTTAATAGCTTGGGATGTACACTTTATACACTGTATCGGTCTACATTTCGCCTACAATATGGAATTCTTTACTTCGAGACGTTTGTTTTTAACAAACAAAAAATTAAGAGTCCTTTAAAGGTGCTGTAAAACAGTGGTGTTTGTTTGTTTGTTTGTTTGTTGGTGGGGGAGGGGAGTCTAATTAGCCTTGGTCCCTCTCCGCCGTCTTTTTTTTTTCCTTTAGCTGCATTTTTTTTAGTCATCACATGAAAATTCGTCTGCATCCACCCCGTAGTTTTGCTGATGACCTTTCTTTTTAATTATTTTAGCGACACACAATTTTGGCTGAATTTCCCCACCCCTCTTGTGAATTTGCTAGTACATGTACTAAAACACATTCTCAGAATGTGTTTATAGTACTGGTGGATTAAGGATTCACAGGGAGGGGGGGGGGGTCGGCCAAAATTTCTCTTTTCTCATATGTAACAAGCCTTCGGGGCGAAAGGCTGATATTATGGGCTTTCTACACACATTCTTAGATGCTAATTATTGGTTAAAATGAGCATAATCATTTATGTTGTGATTAATTTGTTTCCTTATATATGTATGACTTCTATTAGAGACTTAATTGGCTTGGCACTCCTTACATCGACCTATTTTAGACACCCATTTCCCTCTCTCTCTCGTGCTTTTTCTCTACTGTCCTGTGAATAGTGTAACTACATGTACATGCAGTGCCTCTTCTCTTTTGTATGATATACATCAAGTTTTTATCTGAGCATATGGGTGTTGCAGCACTCTCAAGCTTCATGCATATGCAGCAACATCTTTGTGTGGTCATATACATAGTTATGCTTGATATATTAGTTTGAGAATGTTATTCTTTCTCTTGTATATGTTCCGTCCGCACTCTATACAATGTAGATGTAAATGTACGATGTGAGATTTGGTGTGCATGTTCGAACTGTGTTCCTCTTTTTGTGAACACACAAGAACTGATGTAATAATGAACTTGAATTACACATATTCTTGAATCTTGATTCCATCTCCATTTGCCATTAGATATGTATTGATTTATGGAGCTCTTCCACAATTGTTATCCTTCCCATTGTCATTACTCATCTCTGAATAATTCAAATTTGATATTTTATTGAGGACCTATGTTTCTTCGATTACATAATGTACCTCTTCAATATATTGCAGCAAAAGGCATAATAAAACATGACCATTATTATATATTTAAAATGAAGCTTGAAATTCTGATAGTGTTGATATTTATGTATTTTTAGGAGTTTATCAGTTTCGAAGAGTGCATGCAGGATGAGTTTTATGTTTCTATATGATCAGGTGCAGCTATCATAGAATCTGTTGAGCAGGAAAGAGAAAGATGGAAAATGAGGAATTATGAGTGAATTCGCATGCGAGCCAAATGACGATAATGACACTGATAAAAATTGTGACAAAGTAAATGTCACAAATATGTGGAATAATAAGAAATAAAGAAATTAATATATTATTTCAGAGAAAGAAATAGCAGAGTGCATGCATGAGTATGAAAGATGAGTAAATACAAGTAATTATTACTGACTGGCACGTCTTTTTCCCCAAGATTTAGCGGTATCCTTCATCTTAGAACAAACATTCATAGTTATTATGAAAGAAGTGAACTGAATTTAAATTAAAAATAATGGGAAAAAAATGAAAAAGTAAGTTAATTAAGTAAAAAAAAAAAACAGTAAAAAGTAAAAAATATGAAACACAGTATACCGAGTACATGTATTACCAAATGATAGATGTCCAAATGCAAAAGTGTTAAATAATAATATATCCACAAAAAGGGGGGGGGGCAAAGAAATCTTTGGAACGATCAACCACAGCTATAATAACAATACATGCGTGTACTAAATGAAGATGAAAACAATGACAACACTCTTTTTAGAACAATTAAGAGAAACTGGCTTGTATTATCATCTTAATTATCACTAAATGTATTGTAATCATCACAACAATCATTACATGACAATTAATTTCAATTAATAAGGTTATTGTTGATAAGCAGGTATAGCCGTAACAGTATTTGTATGTAAACACATACGAAAATGAAATAGCGACGGTTCGTAAATACACGCGTATTGCACGTTACCTATTGTACAGGCCCTACAGCGCGGGTCTCACGAACCGGTGTAATACAACTTACGTCGGTTCGTGAGACCCGCGCTTAAGTACTTAACCTATTGTGGGCGCAAGAAACGATGGATTTACGAACCGACGCAGTGAGTTTGAAGACAGTGTCACAAATGTACACACTAGTAATTATGTACATGTATGATGTACTGTATGCATGGTTGTTTTAATATAAAGTGAATCCTTTGAAAGTGAATCATCATTCAACGCATCGACTGGACGTGGTCGTTGGATTCTGCACATTTCACTGTGAACATTATACCGTGGACCTATCACATGGACATATACCTGGATTAATACCAAGGATTATCGCAACCTGCGTTTGGATTTACGTCGAAGGAATCATTCATCGGTGCATCGCGGATCATTCATTTGTGCATCGAACATCGTATTTGGACATTTCCAGGGATATTGCGTGTAATGCCTACGTAAGTAATTCCATGACTGACTTATATTTGTTTCTCATGATCATTATTGTACTGATGTGACGCCGATTACCAGTCTGTACCCACAATATCACTGTTAATAAACCGCCTGAACATCAGTTGATTGTTTCTTTTGTGCGATCATTCTCGGAGTGATTTTGGTCGTAACAAAATTGGGGGCTTGTCCGGGAAGTGAATCTAAAGCCAAAACTTAGAATTTGGAACGTTCCGGAAGCCAGAATATTGGTACAGACATAATACCAGTTGAGTTGATTGTTCAATTGTATATTGTGTGTAATACATTGTGACAATGTCAATCAGTACAATGGATGTTCAGGCATTTGTTCAGAGGACAGATTTGTCCCTCAAAGATTTGCAAAGGTTACGTAAATGTGATTTGACTGCTATTGCACAGCATTTGAATGTTGATGTTCCACAAGGTGTAAGAAAGGCAGAGATTCTTGACTTCGTAGCTGGTCACATGGAGCTCAAAGAAGAAATTGACACTCCAGATCGAGCTCAAATTTCAGATCAAACACGGCTTGAGCTTGCGAAATTAGAACTGGAGAAAGAGAAGATGAGATTAGAAATAGAAAGAGAGCAAAGGGCTAGAGAAATGGAAAGAGAGAGGGAAAGAGAACAAAGAAAGAGGGAAAGAGAACAAAGAGAAATGGAAATGAAGAAATTCGAAATGGAGCAGCAAATGAAATTGCGTGAGATGGAATTGACTCATGCACAGACTGTTGGAAATCGTGAAAGGGCTCCCTCTGAATTTGATTTGGCCAAGAACATTCGATTGGTGCCAAAATTTGAAGAAAACAGAGTTGATGCATATTTTGTGTCATTTGAGAAGGTGGCTAACAGTTTGAACTGGCCACGAGAATTTTGGCCCTTGCTCCTTCAAAGTGTGTTTGTCGGCAAAGCAGCCGATGTGTACTCATCTCTCTCTAAAGAGTAATCACGTGACTATGCTACAGTCAAGAAAGCAGTGTTGAATGCTTATGAGTTGGTGCCAGAGGCGTACAGACACAAGTTCAGAAATTCGTACCGCAGACCAGGCCAGACACATGTTGAGTTTGCTCGTGAAAAAGAAATGATGTTTGATAGGTGGTACAGGTCCCTGAAAGTGGATCAGGATTTTGATAACCTACGTGAGGTTGTTCTCTTGGAAGAATTCAAAAAGAGTGTTGCTTTCAGTGTGAGGTCACATTTGGATGATCACAAAGTGACAAGTTTGCATAAAGCAGCCTTGATGGCTGATGAGTATGAGCTGACCCACAGAAATGACAACAGACCACCTTTCAGGAATTTCTCTGGAAATAAGAGAGACAGAAATCAGTCGAGCAATCCAAAGAATGCTGGTTCTGAAAAAGGCACGAGTTCTGAAACTTCATCTGCACCAAAGCCTCAATCTGACAAAGGGTCCAGTACAAGTGCAAATGTCATCAAATGTTTTCATTGTAACAAGACAGGGCATGTAAAGTCACAGTGTTGGAAGTTGCAAAACAAAACAAAGAAGGATTTGGGATTTGTCATGTCAAAAAGTGTCCTACCCGAAAACAGTGTCCCGTTCAGTGAAACACAGGCCATTGAAAGTCAATCTCCCAAATTCAAAGATAGGATGAAGCAGGTGGATGAGAGCTATCGTAGCTTTTTGTTTGATGGTGAGGTGACCCCATGTACCTCTGGTGAGGCAGGTAAGCCAGTGGTCATCCTACGGGATACGGGGGCCTCTCAGTCGTTGATGGTGGATGGTGGTATGACTTTTCCACCAGATAGTGCAGTGAATGCAAAAGTCTTGATTCAGACTGTTGATGGCAGTTATATGTCAGTGCCACTGTATAGAGTGGATTTGAAGTGTGACCTAGTTTCTGGTCCTGTGACTGTTGGAGTTGTTCCTGAGTTGCCTATGGCAGGCATTGACTTCCTGTTGGGGAATGACTTGGCTGGGGACAAGGTGGTTGCGTCTCCAGTTGTTTCGGATAAACCAGTGGTGGTTGCTGAAACTGAGCAGTTGCAGGAGGAGTTTCCTGGGATTTTCCCAGATTATGTTGTGACTAGGTCTCAGGCTCGTAGAGCTATTCAAGATGATGCGGATTCTGTTGATGTGGAGGAGAATTCCGGTGTTTGGTTGGCAGAAACCTTTTTCAAGGATTTGAATGATGGGGTTGCTGTATTAGGCTCCAAGGCTAACAGTGATGGGCTGTTTAGCAAGTCTTCCTTGGTTGAAGCACAGCAGGCAGACTCTGAGTTGAAAGGCTTGTCTCAGACGGCGTGTTCTGAGGCTGAGGCTGAAAAGGTCCCTGAGTGCTATTATGTCAAAGATGGCATTTTGATGAGGAAGTGGAGACCTCCCCATAGGCCAGCTGATGAGGATTGGACAGTGGTCCGTCAAGTTGTTGTCCCTCCTAGTTACCGCGGTGAGATCTTGAGGATTGCTCACGAGTTACCTGTTGGCGGCCATTTAGGCGTCAGAAAGACAAAGCATCGGATCATGAGGCATTTTTATTGGCCGGGGTTGAATGTGGATGTGGCTGAGTTTTGCAAGACTTGTCACACATGTCAGGTGGCTGGTAAACCACAGCATTCGGTGAAGCCGGTGCCATTGATTCCGATACCTGCGTTTGAAGAACCATTCAGTCGGGTTCTAGTTGACTGTGTTGGACCTTTGCCTAGGACTAGGTCGGGTCATAAGTACCTCTTGACAATCATGGATATGTCTACACGGTTTCCAGAGGCTATTCCATTGAGAAATATCACTGCTAAGACTGTGGTAGATGCTCTAGTGCAGTTTTTCACTAGGTATGGTTTGCCCAAGGAAGTGCAGTCTGACCAAGGGTCAAATTTCATGTCAGGCATATTTCAAGAGGTGATGTATCGTTTGGGTGTGAAGCAGCTGAAGTCGTCAGCTCATCATCCCCAGTCCCAAGGTGCGTTAAAGCACTACCACCAGACCCTAAAGACAATGATTAGGGCATTTTGTGAGGAGTATCCCGAGGATTGGGATAAGGGCATCCCTTTCCTGCTGTTTGGAACGAGGGACTCCCCAAATGAGTCGACGGGTTTCAGCCCATTTGAGTTGGTGAACGGTCATGAAGTTAGGGGCCCACTGAAGCTCATCAAAGAGAAATTCATGACTGAGGATGATGAGGTCCACCTACTTGACTATGTGTCAAAGTTTCGTGAAAGGCTGTCAAAGGCTTGTGAGGTAGCTAGAGAACACTTGAAAGTGTCACAAGACTCTATGAAGAGAAAGGCAGACAAAAATGCCAAAGCCCAAACCTTCAAACCAGCTGACAAAGTTCTTGTACTGCTGCCCATACAAGGTGAACCACTGAAAGCCAAGTTCAGTGGCCCATACTGTGTCAAAAAGAAACTCAATGATGTGAACTATGTGATCAGCACACCAGACAGATGCAAAGAACAGAGAATGTGTCATGTCAATATGTTGAAAGAGTGTTATGACAGAAAGTCAGTTGGTGTGACATAGATAGTGGATAGCACAGTAGAATTTAAAGGTGAAAAGTTTTCACCGCATGTGTTTAGCATATCCATTAATGTGTGCAAAACAGTTTGATATGATTGTATAAGCTCCGAGAATCCAAGCAATATCATTGTAAATGGTATCCATGAAAAGAGAACATGGAATTAATACAGCTATCCAAAAGGCATGTGATAGTATGTGATTATTGTAGCTTGACTTGGATTTTACCTCACATTTGTTATAAATAATAATGAGAAATTGTGAAGGTAAAAGAAACCCTTGCTACGGCAAGGCTTTCTTTTTCCCATGGGGGATGGTGTCACAAATGTACACACTAGTAATTATGTACATCTATGATGTACTGTATGCATGGTTGTTTTAATGTGTATGTACACTGGTTGACCAGATTAATGGAGAACATTCTATGTGGTATAGATATAGTACATACAGGCTGACCAGATAAGTGGAGAATTTTCTAGGTGGTATACAATGTAGCTATACAGTACATGCATGTAACAGGAAATACATTATAGCTCACTCAATCTAGAATGATTTCACCCATTCCAGAAAGTTCTGGGAAGTGCTAACATATTTGGCTGAGTGAGGCACTGTCCCTGTAGCGCAATGTGATTGGTAGTTATTCTTGGCAATGATGTTTTGTACATAGTTAGGCAGTGAGCCATCCAGGTTTCCTGGAACTTAGACTGGCTAGTAGATTGGAGAGAGTTATAGAATGTGCTAGAAGGGGGTGAATGGATAGTATATAAGCCAGAGAAATTCTGCAGTAGGCAGAGTACCCAACACCTCTGCTCTGAGAGTTACGTCACTTCTGGCTCTGAAGCGACTTGTTATAGTCAGTCCTGTGTTACCTGCTGACCTGTTATGTTTGTGGAGATACTTGGCCTGGGAGACATTTTGCCTGCAGATAATTAATTTGCCTACATTGGAGATAGACTCCATTTTTGTGTCAATGGACATTGCTACGGCAAAGCTGTGACGGGCTGGATTCCTAGCTGGACAATATAAAGTGAATCATCATTCAACGCATCGACTGGACGTGGTCGTTGGATTCTGCACATTTCGCTGTGAACATTATACCGTGGACCTATCACATGGACATATACCTGGATTAATACCAAGGATTATCGCAACCTGCGTTTGGATTTACGTCGAAGGAATCATTCATCGGTGCATCGCGGATCATTCATTTGAGCATCGAACATCGTATTTGGACATTTCCAGGGATATTGCGTGTAATGCCTACGTAAGTAATTCCATTACTGACTTATATTTGTTTCTCATGATCATTATTGTACTGATGTGACGCCGATTACCAGTCTGTACCCACAATATCACTGTTAATAAACCGCCTGAACATCAGTTGATTGTTGCTTTTGTGCGATCATTCTCGGAGTGATTTTGGTCGTAACAACAGAAATATCGTAATTTTTTTGAATTCACACTAAAATTACACTATGGATAGGAAGAACAACTTCCACTCTCATCACCCTGTCAAAATTTTCACACACAAGACAGGAAAAGTCATTGAAAACGTTGTCTAAAACTTGTGAGATCTTTAAACGCGATTTTCTCAGAATTGCATTTTCGCTCAAAAACGAAATAGCGTCGGTTCGTGAAAACGCCGACGACATGCAAAATTCACGATAACAACTTCTAATTGACGTTATCAGTTTGCCAATAATTCCACCTAAATACATTTGCGAAATTAAGCAGAATTATTCTTCAGATACATCATCGAGATTCATATATCAAAAAAAAAAATGATAAATTGAGGCTGATACAGGGGCGGATCAGGAATTCTTTAAAGAGGGGGCGCCTTTACAAAATTAAAGGGGGCGCACGCCCCCCTCCATTTTTTTTCTTAGTATTTCTTTTGTTTGAGAAAAAAAAAAGTGGGGCGCGCGCCCGCTGCATTCCCTCCACCCCTCCAACCCGATTCGCCACTGTGATAGATGACTGGTAAACAGATTGACAAAATGGATATAAAAGAATATGTCAGATAACAGTCAGAAAGATAGAGATACGTAAAAAGACCAGGAGCTATATGATTACTCCAAGTGCAGTAAAACCTCATCTCTAGGGCGAATTAAGCAAATGTAATAAATCTAATTGTGAAATCAGATATAAGAAATAATTGAAGCAGATAAACAATATTGAAAACAAAACAAAAACTGTACACGATTTTAGTTTCAGGAAGCATTTTGGGTGAAAAAGAATTTCATCATCCTTGACAATTTCATCACGTCTTCTTGCTCTTCTTAATTTGCATACGGAAAGTGCGACAAATCACTGTCCACTTGCGCAGTATGAGCATAAGTTGCGTGAGCTATCACAGCTATGATATGTACGTGTTGGCCGGGAAAGACAATGGGTAATGATCGATTTACGGTACCCATCTCAGAAGAGTTAATCTTCTCGGGACAAAAAAGGGTCTAGGCGCTCTGGAGAAACTTCTACGTCTCAAATCTATTGTACGTGTAGCACCTTCTTTGTATGCCGATTTGTATACGCGCAGTTTATTGGCGATCTTTAGAAACAGGGTTTGTTTTGTATTCTTTCTCCCATTTCACCCTTCCCGCGGCCCTTCGGTGGCTTTGGCTGTGGCCCCTTTCATTCACTACTTGGTTGCAGCCCTTTTGATTATTTTACCGCGGCCCTTTGGACTCTTTGGTCGCGGCTTTTTCAATCGTTTCGCTGCAGCCTCCTCGATCGGTTCGGTGTAAAAATGGCAGAGGTAAAAATGGCAGAGGTAAAAATGGCAGGAGTAAAAATGGCAGAGGTAAAAATGGCAGGGGTAAAAATGGCAGAGGTAAAAATGGCAGAGGTAAAAATGGCAGGGGTAAAAATGGCAGAGGTAAAAATGGCAGGGGTAAAAATGGCAGAGGTAAAAATGGCAGAGGTAAAAATGGCAGGGGTAAAAATGGCAGAGGTAAAAATGGCAGAGGTAAAAATGGCAGGGGTAAAAATGGCAGAGGTAAAAATGGCAGAGGTAAAAATGGCAGAGGTAAAAATGGCAGAGGTAAAAATGGCAGGGGTAAAAATGGCCCATTTTTCCCCGGTCTTCCCCATTTTACTTTCCAGCATTTTTTTTTTCTCACGGATACCTTCTGCGTTTTAATTGAAAGGACCAAACCTCCCACCCAGCCTCCAACGTCTCTAAACTATTGCAAAAGGAGCATGTACAAAAATTGTCCAGAATGAAAACTGCATTCCTTCACGACCAATAGGGCTTACGTACATGTACAAAATATTCCCCTCGTTTTCCTCACTTAAAGGGACTGTACAGTTTTGGTTGAGACCTACTTTCAGGTTTCTAACATTTTTCGGTGAGATAATGAAAAAACTCTAATGAAATATGAAAGAGTATGTAACTTAATGAGGAATTCAACGTTTATTTGATGAAAATTGGTTTTGAAATGGCTGAGGTATCCAAAAAACCCACACTTTATTACGATCGCTTTGTTTTACTTTGTTTTTGGATGTTTCTGTCATTCCAAAACCGATTTTCATCAAATAAACTTTGAATTCCTCTTAAAATGGTATGTTGTGTACTCTATCATACATGTTTTCTTGGTATCTCACAAAAAGTTAAAGGCCCAATTCTCATCTCAACCAATACTGTACTATCCCTTTAAACAGGTAGAATGCATATCGCTTCACCTGACCTCTTTCTGGTTTATCCGAAACATTTTCTTGGGGCTATGAGATGAGAGTGCATAAACCGTGACGTAAACGATGTATACGTTATTATAAATATTAAAACGGAAAAAAGGTATACATGCGCGAAAAAAAAAACACGCGTAAAGGTTTGAAATTCTTGGATCACCACAAAAATTTAATCGTTTGTTACTTGTGCATTCCCAACCTTTCCTGCAAGTTTCATCTCAAACCGTTAACTACTTTGACTTATTTTGCACACGGACAAACTAACTAACTAACGAACGAACGAAAAACCAACGGTAACGAAAACATAACCTCCTCCCTTGGCGGAAGTAACTAACAAACTAGAAAAGCACTCTAAGAGCGCAGATCTCCGTCAAGCATGCAGCTCATTTCCACCATTGATCATGTTCTTCCATAGAACATAAAAAAAGGGATTGTGAAATTACCTTGTGTAAATTAGATATGGCGGGATCTAAGACTCTTCATATAGCTGCGTACTACAGGCCTCATGAAAATGACGAAGAGAGTCTTGCAGAGTTTCAGCGATCCCTGTGTAAATTAAATCGCGATCATATGGTAGTCATCGAGGCGGTTATTTCATTCTACCTGGATGGGATTGGATTGGATTTTCTTACTGTTGTTGTATAACGAGAGAACAACGTCATTTTCGGGGGGCTGAATCTACCAATCTTTAGCAACACACCATGTTGATAGATTTACTACGTTAAACATAATGGAATCTGACTTCGGGAGCAACAGCTAAGTTTGAAAGGCATCAAACATTTACATTTTTTCGCCTGCGGATTCGTTCGACAATGATTGAAAAAATCCCATGACAAACTATCGGTTTTTACTCTCACTTGAACAGTTTATTGCTAAAGTTCGTCTCCAGTTTTAATAAGCATAAGTTTGTTAAGTGACCACAAAGTGTTCATTAAACTTCGAGATGTTTGTTTTTGCGCCATGTGATACTTGAACAATGTAATAAAATATTTTGTAAGAGCTTACTTATATCTGCCGATACATCTGCTGTAGTTTGTTTTTTGCGTTTTGTATTTTTATTTCTACATTATGTCGTGATCAAGCCTTGTGAAATAAATACCCTCCTACGAAACCTGAATGTGAGAAAATAACATAGAACAGGTGAAAAATTAGCGGTTTAATTCGACTACTGATGTCTCCTTTACTTCTTTACACTAAACAGTTCAAAAAATGAAAAATAATGACAATATACTAGCCTGGACGTGAGCGGAATTCGTTTGTGTAAGAGTGTGTATGTGAGAGTATGTATATCTGCGTATAGAAGTATATATTTATACCAAAAGTGGGTTCGTGAGTGTGTGTGTGTGTGTGTGTGATAACTTCATTTTGCGAAACAACATAGGATTATACTGTTTAAAGGTTTTGCAGCATTGTTGGAACCCCCTTATAATGATAGATAATAGTAATAAAGATAATAATAATAATAATAGTAATAATAGTAATAGTAATAATAATAATAATAATAATAATAACAATAATAATAATAACAATAATAATAATAACAATAATAGAAATTTCCCATAGGCCTACTAGGCTCTTAGCTGGTTTATTATTCCTCTGAACGGACAGATTACGCCACTGCACTTGAACCAAACTCAGAATAATGAGAGTACTCTAATCTTTTTAAAACATAATTCAATAAATATTCTTCAAACCTGCAGTTGGAATTTGATAATTCGATACAGTTCGCTCTGGCTAGGTTATCAATCAAAACCTCTTCCTACGTTTATCTCTGACGAAATCACTCTCATTAATTCTGACATTTTACCTCTGACATTTTTCCCTTTGACATTTTTACCTCTTACATTTTTACCTCTGCCAGTTTTACCTCTGACATTTTTACCTCTGACATTTTTACCTCTGACATTTTTACCTCTGACATTATTACCTCTACCATTATTACCTCTGCCATTTTTACCTCTGCCATTTTTACCTCTGACATTATTACCTCTGCCATTTTACCTCTGCCATTTTTACCTCTGCCATGTTTACCTCTGCCATTTTTACCCCTGCCATTTTTACCCCTGCCATTTTACCCCTGCCATTTTTACCTCTGCCATTTTTACCTCTGCCATTTTTACCTCTGCCATTTTTACCCCTGCCATTTTTACCTCTGCCATGTTTACCCCTGCCATTTTTACCTGTGCCATTTTTACCTCTGCCATTTTTACCTGGCACCACAAAGACGGGGGGTGGTATTTATTCTGCTCCTCAAATCAAATCTAAATAAATTACATGGTTTTAGAGTTGTTGTTTTTTTTTTTCAAAACTAACCAAATGACAAAATAACAATAAAAATGCAGTTTCTACAACATGCATAATAGCATCATTGTGAATATTTGTAGTTACATATGAATACAGGAAATGCAGTATATTTCAATTCAACAATTAAGCTGAAGATCGTCGGAATGAGAATGCCTTGACTGGGCTGATGGCTTTTTAGGCAATGGCCAGGTTAAACTCTCACGAAAGTTTTTTTTTTTATGGTAATGGTGTTATTTATTGGAAAAAAAAGGTGTGATGACGTGTTGTGCCTGAGCAGTAAGAGCGTTAAATGTTTGTATTGGGGCCAAACTTATGTGACTGTGCATCACAAAACGAACAAAAAATTCGCACACACTGATTTTGTTTGAGGACTGAAAATAAGTGAAATGGGTCTACCCAGCCGATTTTGACTTTTCATATTTTCTGAAAGAGAAAGTCATCTTTTACATTATGCTAAAATTTGGAATCATAAAACGGGCGGGAAAGTGTGTTTTTGAGCAGTTTATCTCAAACATCTTTGGTAGAATAGTGTGATTATGTGTGTCTTTAGAGTCCCTTTTTCATTTCTGGAAAACCTTGTACACGCTCTCCACTTTCAACTCTAATTACTTTTGAAAGGAAAAGGCTACATGCTATGAAAGTTGGCATTGATTATGGACAGAATGTGTTAATGAGGCATGCTTAATTTCAGTTTTATCTGATAATCTCTTCATTGTTGTCACTCGGGTGGTTTACTTCCTGTTTTTCGTCCTATTCATCGCACAGACAGTACGGTTTGGTAAAGATTAAGCGCTTGAATAGACACTGTACAATGTACTTCAGAGCCTCTTTTCTCAGTTCACACTTTTCCTGAGTTTGTGCTTTCTTTCCAATATTTAGACAGGTTGGGAGAGTCCATTTGATTTGAGTTATACATCTCATTTAAAGCTTAAAGTCTGCTCTTTCAGAATGTTGTCTTCACTAAAAATTCATGTCTGGCGACTTTTTTTTTTATTTTGTGGTGCAAGGTCACATAATGATATTGCTTTAATATATCCATACAATCATACTTAGAAAATCAGGCCTAAAGAAATAAACAAAATCATATCAATTATAACGTTATAATGATTCAAAAGTATTGGGTTAAGATATATTTCAATGAACTACCTTTAAAGGAAAACAGCGATGATCGTGTTTTCAGAAAGTCGGATAAGACATTTCATGTATGTGGGCCGTGATTCCTCACTGACCAGTCCTGTGAGCTACCAAAGGATTTTAAGTGGAATTCTGTGTAATGTCTTTGAGTAAATACTTATGTTATAAAGGAAAAAAAAAAATTGAAACGTCTGCAGCAGAAAACTGTTTTGTGTATTTTGTACGTAAACACGGAAGTCTGCATTGAATAGACATCAATTTAAATACGTTAAAGGGGCCGAATAAAATTATAACCTTCAGAGGCATACGTTCTAATGGAAAATAGCGGTTCCCCAGGAGTGGCTAATGGAACCTGGCGGAACACTATCTTTTATTACCTGTCGTGATTCTGTAGTTTCAATTGAACATAATCTTTGGTTATTAAAATATTCAAATAATCTACAGACCACAGCAAAGTATTACCACGAGCCCTATATTATGACAGAGATTTTAATCAGTTTATCGCTATCATGATCTATCAAATTCCTTACTTTGTAATAGCGCCATAAACATATCAACAACATAATTATCTTTACGTAACAGCAATATCTTATCATGATTGAGGTTGAGTTATAGCTTGATCGGTGGAATATATATATTTTTTTTAATACCATGTGATGTACATTATCCGATATGTTTGAAGACATGTCACGAGAAGGAATGTGAAATGAGCGCATCCATGCACAAGCCATCTGCCAACATTTCGCTGATATCCGTATAGACATCGTACAATGTAGGTTCGACATAATCCTCCGTGTGAATACGTTCCCCGCGTGGTCCGCAGGCGTTGCTATCTTGTCTG
>NC_092687.1:36307692-36517331 GCF_964275005.1 Diadema setosum
ATGCATTTTGAATTTGTTAAAGCCTCCCCCCCCCTTTAAGGAATTCCTGGGATCCACCCCTGTGACGCGTTACGACATTTGCAGTTAGTTTGAAAATTTTGACATCTGTGGTCGACGCGTTATGACATTTGTGTTATTTCCCGATTTTGACATTTGCGGTTGACGCAATCGCGGATTGAGAGGGTGCGCATTCCCCATTAGTGCCCAATCTCTTTATTCGTCAACACAACACAAATTAAAAGAAGAAGATATGGGAGGGGGTTCGACGAGACTTTTACTTTGTATAGACGCCTCCCCTTTACGAAATTCCTGGATCCGCCCCTGTAATGCAAGCAATGAGTTTGGTCATTTGTGGTTGACGCAATGATGGATCATGAGGAGGCGCATCCCCCTCTTGTGCCCGCTTTCTTTTCTTTTCTTTTTTTCTTTTTGGTTAAAACAACATAGATAAAAAGAAAAAAAAATGGGGGGGGGTGCGGTAGCCTTTGACTTTGAAAAGCCGCCTCCCCTTTACGAAAACCTGGATACGCCCTCGTAATGCAAGCAATGAGTTTTCAGTCAGTCCGCAGCGCGAGCGAAAACGCACGTATTTTATTCAAGTCGTATGCACGACTGAGCGGTGCTTGCATACGTAATGAGCAGATATATGGTCACGAATAAATCCGTGTAGAACGAGTATTACTCGTCAGTTTTCGACACTTTCAATATCGACTGAAAGAGAAAACATTAGCAAATATGCTCATGATCAAAATAAAACGGAAAAGAAGAATATAGAATATCAAAATCTCTCTCGAATTCGGTATTGTATTCAAAAATATTCCTTCACGTTTGACGCCAAAAAACTAACCTGAAATCTTTCATGCCCCTCTAAAATATGGTGAAGACTATGCCCGCTAAAGTATATAGTATCACATAAGGGCAAGTTTTCTCATCTTCATTTCAATACGGGTCAGGAACTAGCAAATTCAGAGACATGTCTAGCGTCGAGTTTAGAAAGATTAGCCTCGCGTTCGCACCGGAATTCCGGGTCTGTGATTGGTCGAAATCTGTCGCAAGACGCGGCGTGTCGCATTGCGTAGTATCCATTGGCTGCTGGCTCAATGCTGTGAGTTCAAAAGCTATGTATCGGATAAAAGTGTCATTGATATGAGTAATAGCTGCTGAATAGTGTACAATTGAGTTGGAGGTAATTTGAAAAGGAAAGCCTATATTAGTTTCATGAAATCCATTATTTTTTTAAATGTATAGGTTCCAGATTGTGATCGAATTTTCACTCTCTATACACAACTTGAACTTTACACAGGAACCAATGATGTGTATGTGAGTGTGCACTTACAATGACCCCGAACAATGGACCTGGCTACCACCTGTCCCGAGCTCTGCTGCAAGGCACATGAATACTTTATCAATTATTCATGTGGATTGCCCTGACCCCTGCTAGTCTGAATTCTTGACACAGGGTGAAATGCACGCACATGAAAGAAGTAAGCACATGTTTCCATGTGCTTGCACACACCACATTTCAGAATGAACAAAGACTAGCTGCGATAATGGAATTCCTCATGAAGCATTCCAATCCTGGTCATTGTCCACGACCATTGTCTGGGTATCAACAACATACTCCACCCGTGTTCATTCACTACCCCACGTCCGGTAAGAAAACATAATTTGCCTAGTTTTCAACAGGAAAATTCACAACCTTAAAAATGGTGCCCCTCTTCGTTTTTTAATTGATCATACTCGCTCAAGAATCACGATTGTGAAATCGAAGAAATTACGGAGATCTATTTTCAATACCAGTCAGGAACTAGCAAAACATCAAACTATGATCTAAAAGCTTCTTGAACACTGGCAGAATGATCGTTTACTTTGATGCTAAAATGGACTACTCTATTGAGATCAAAAATAGGGAAATTAGGTATCAAATTAATGAGCATAATCAGCTCTATAACCTACCCA
Source organism: Diadema setosum (assembly GCF_964275005.1). Taxonomy (NCBI): domain Eukaryota; kingdom Metazoa; phylum Echinodermata; class Echinoidea; order Diadematoida; family Diadematidae; genus Diadema; species Diadema setosum. The sequence goes on from NC_092687.1 coordinate 36,309,652, forward strand.
ACCATCCTGGGTCAAACAATGCACTGTGAAAGCTATCTCGTCAGTCTCAAGGGCACAAACTGCGCAAACGTGATTCTGAATAAAATTGTCGTTCGTGCCTCATTATCGCACGCGCTGCGGACTGACTGTTTTGATATTTGTGGTTGACGCAATGATGTGTCGAGAGGGGGCGCATCCCCCTCTGGTGCACCCTCACTGTAATTATTAGGTTAAAACAACAGAAACAAAAGTAAGAAATAGGGGGGGGGGGTGTCGCGCCAGCCTTTGATTTTGTGAAGCCACCCCCCCCCTTGTACGGAATTCCTGGATACACCCCTGTGACGCGTTATGACATTTTGTGGTCGACGTGTTATTGCATTTGTGGTTAATCCCCGATTTTGACTCGTGGTTGACGCAATCGTGGATTGAGAGGGGACGCATCCCCCTTTAGTGCCCCTCTCTTTATTTCGTCAACACAACAACAATAAAAATAAGAAAATGGGGAGAGGGAAGGTCGCGCCAGCCTCTGACTTTGTAAAGACGCCTCCATTTTACAAAATTCCTGTAACCGCCCCTGCAATGCAAGCAATGAGTTTTTCCACATGTTTTTGACGCAATGATGGATCGAGAGGGGGCGCTTCCCCTCTCGTGCACCCTCACTATATTAGGTTGAACCAACAGAAACAAAAATAAGAAAAAGGGGTCGCGCCAACCTTTGAATTTGTAAAGCCCCCCCCCCCCCCCCACACTTTACGGAGTTCATGAACCCGCCCCTGTGTCGCGTTATGACATTTGTGGTCGACGTGTTATGACATTTGTGGTTAATCCAATATTGATATTTATGGTTTACGCAGTCGCGGATTTAGAGGGGGCGCATCCCCCTTTGAATAGTGCCCCCTCTCTTTATAGATTTTTGTCAACACAACAGAAATAGAAACGAGATATGAAACTCGTCACATTGAAGACGAGTTAGGTGATACGCTTGGGTCATCAGATGTCGGTCATCCGTGATCGACAAAAAAAAAAAGAATAATATAGCACCTGGAAGTTATAATGAGATACTTAGTTGAACTTTTTTGGGCCTACATTATTCAGATCACATTTGTTTTTCTGTTACACAAACTAAGTGAAATTCTGTGCGTGTGCGACTAAGTCGATTTACGGACTTTTTGAGTACGTACAGTGCATAAACTTAGACCCCGTTTACGGTGCGGGGCTGGGCCGAGCCGCGGCCGAGCCGCAGCCAAGGCCAACCTCAATTGCGAGGCCGAGCCCCGCAATTTAGTCCGTTTACACTGCCGGGCTCGGCCGCGCTTTTGATTCAAACCTTTCAATATTTTGTCGTAGTGGCGCTCTACTTTTAAACAAACGCAATTTGGTATTGTCTGGTTTTCAGATCCTTTGCCAACTGAATTCCGTGCATGTTCGGGCAAAGGCCTTTGCCGAAGGAGAAAATCCTTTTCAGGACAAAACCACCTTAAACTATACTAGTTTTCGACGTTGAAGTGGTTAATATCCTGAATAGCGAAATAGTACAGGCGAGGGTTTGGAAGCCAGACTAAAATTGGCCGCGCATTTAGCCCAGTTTGCGTTTACACTGAGAAAAGGCCGGGCGCGACCGCGGCTCGGCCGCGGCCGAGACCACCTCCAGAGCGTGGCCTAATGCGAGGCCAATTTTGGCCCCGCATTTGGCCTTTTGCGCGTTTACACCGAAATGAAGGTGGGCTCGGCGCGGCCGAGCCGCGGCCGAGCCTCGCACTGTAAACGGGGTTCAAGTGATCCTCGGCACGTACAAATAAAACATGACAATTAAGTGTTTATAACCATCCTGGCTTTAACAGTGGCCTTTTAAAACATGACCTTTGACCATTATTTACATAACCAATATGACTCCCTCTAATCTTGCTATCACAATGATCAGTTCAGAGAGCTCTTACAGCTATATACAAGCCTGTGAGATTTACCAGCAGTAAAACCAATGAAGCCTCCGATACAAAACAAGGGATATAGAGCAAGTGAGTCGTTTACATGAGAATGTGATTTATCCTGGACGAAAGTGACACCTCAATTAAAGAGAAAAGGGCAAAAGAAAACGGGCCAAAAGTACGCTCTAGCGAAAGAGACATCGCCTTTAACAATGTAACTATATCTCCTCCAACTAAGAGTACACTTTGAACGTAAGCTTATACGTGAATGATAATTTATGACGATCTCACGTGATCGACAAACATTCAAAGGGGACAGTTAGAAGTGGAAGGAGTGCTTAATCGTGCCATTAATTCCTAATCAATGACACCACTACTATAGGCATATCATAATTTCTCATCTAAAACCAATGGCCTATAGGACTCATGCACCATTACTTGTATCGTGCATAAACTTTGTTTTTTTAAGCTTTGAGTGAAACGTGTCATAACATAATTCTGTAATTCCATCAGCAGTGATTGATATAATAAAGAAGAAAGATATATCACCGTATTGAACGCTTAGAACCTAACGGGGGGGGGGGGGGTATTATAGCATGATACTCGGTTCTTTACTGCCCCAGATGCCAACAACACCCATCATCCACGGCTACGCATAGAGAAACAGCCATGGCGAAAATAAAACTTTGCTTTCTCGTAGGCAGAATGACACAGAACCCCGTCAAACACACTTTTGTTGGCAGGGATGGACATGAAAAAGTTCATTACTAATACTAACCAGCGTATGCATTCCATTCATGTGGCGCGAGATACCTCTATAGCAACATAAAGCCTGTCTTCAACTCCGTTGGTCGAACAATGACAACCTGAAATTTCAAGTAGATGAGCGAGACGCTGTATACACCTGGCCTAGAGTTAATTTATTCAGTTCTCATTCCTACTTCAAGTTGGGTTATGTTATTGTAATCATTCCCATCTGCAGTATAACAAAACCAAAGTGAGGGAAAAGGGGAGAGAAAAACGAGAGGTGGCAAAAGGAAAACTGCATGCACAACTGCAATCCATATCATTGCGTGTGACAAGTGAAGCAAATGTATTAGTTGTTATAGCAGTGTTTTATGAGCATCAACAGGCAAATAGACAGACAATGTCAAATATAATAACCATCATTCAATGTCAGAGAAGATGGTAAACAAGATGCATTGAAACTGTAACTAAATCGCTGCTCTTCTGCTCGGTCCCGGAACGTCCAACTTTATATTCAACAAAAAAAAAAGTTAAGGGAAAGAAACAAATTTAGATATAACATTCTTAAATTAAAAACAAGAAAAAGAAAATGTCCACGTCAGGATTTAAAAATAACACCGCACGATCATGCATTATATTCTAGATGGGAATACGGTCTTGATGCAAAGGTCCAATGATTGTCTCATTACTTTAAAAGCAATCTATGGTTCCCTTACCATCACCAGTACCACACCACAATGACGTCTCTAAAATCAATGGTAGCACATTAAACTTATCATTGCATCGTGCATTAACTCCCTTTTCCTAAGCTACCAGTGGAACGTGTCATATTATATTGTGTATTTCGATCAGTAGTGATTGACTTTAAAGAAGAAAGATAATGCAAAAAAATTGAACGCTTACCACATTGCTTATAGGGCTATTCCAGTTTGGTACTGATCTGTTCTCTTCTCCCAGATGCCAGCAACATATATCACCTATGGCTAACTAGTGAAACAGCCATGACGAAAATAAATCACAGAGAACCCCGTCATAATCACTACACTTGGAAAGGTGTTGCCCGAAATTCCTCATTATGAAGCAATATCAAGTCACTTCCTTCCCTGCCTGTCTATAACTCCGTTATTTGGTCAAACAATAAACGCGTCAGGGATCAAGTAAGGCATCGTTTCGCGTATTTTCTTGTACATATTGAGTGAATGATGGCAGTGTAGAATGCAGGTTACATTTGTTAAAATCACCCAATATGATTTTAGCTGAGTCTGGAGATGAGTTTTACAGCTCCCATTTTGTCAACAATTAAAACCGCACAAATTCACAACTTAGTCAACAAATAGTGAAAAACAGGACACGAAACAGGAACAGAAAAAAGCCAGTGGTGGTCGCCACAGTGCAGCGTCCTTTAGGTATACCATAATTTCCCTCTGAAATCAATGGTATTATTCATGTACAATTGCTTGCCTTGTCCACAAACTTTGCTTTACAAACTTTCAGTGAAAGGTGTCATAACATAATTCTGTAACTCCATTAGCAGTGATTGACTACATAAATAAAGATAATAAATATCAATTGAACGCTTAGCGCGTATAACTAAGGGGGATTTTAGCCTGATGTTGTGTTATTCACTGCTCAGATACCAACAACACTCATCACCTACGGCTACGTATAGAGAAACAGCCATGACGAAAATAAGTTTTTCCTTTTCTTTGGCAGATAGACACACAACCCCTTTAAACACACTATAACTGACATGGAGGGACATGAAAAAGTTCATTACTACTACTAAACAGTGATGCCTTTTACTCATGTGGCAGAAGATACCTCTATAGCAACATAAAACCTATCTACATTTCCGCTATTGGGTCAAACAATAACAATCTGGAATTTCAAAGAGATGAGTTAGACGTCATACACCTGGCCTAGAGTTAATTTATTCAGTTGCCATTCCTGCTCCAGTTGAGTTATGTAAATTATTTTCCGACCTGTCTTGTGCAGTGTAACAGGAACAAACGTAGAGAAAGGAAAGAGAAAACGAAAGGTGGCAAGCGGGGCACTGTATACCAAGGGCAATTTACAACATTACGTATGATAAACGAAGCAAATCCAACCTCCAGCCTCCGACAAAAAAAAAGGGAATTTGAGTGACTGTGTGTCGTGGGGTAATGACATCGGAATGAAGCTGAACTGCTAAAAGAAAAACAAAGAAAGAGAGAGAAAAAAATGATAGCGTCCTGCGGGTCTCGAACATCTCGTCCTATAATAAGGTAGTGCATAATGACCATGCAGCGCGCTAAGCGACTATAAAGCCACACGCTGTCCCGAAGATTGGATGTGAAATTCATATCTTTATATCATTTACAACATGAAAAAGTTCATTACTACTTACTAAACAGTGATGCCTTCCATTCATGTGGTACAAGATACCTCTATAGCAACATAAAACCTGTCTACAACTCCGTTATTGGGTCAAACAAATAACAACCTGGAATTTCAAAGAGATGAGCGAGACGCCATACACCTGGACTAGAGTTAATCAATTCAGCTCCCATTCCTGCAAGCTATTTAAACGTACATGTTCCTACCTATCCTGTGACAGTATAACAATAACCAATGAAGAGAAAAGGAAAGAGCAAACGAAAGGTTGCAAGCGGGACACTGTAACAAGGGGCAATTTACAACATTAAGTGTGACAAAATTAATGAAGCAAACCCAATCTCCAAACTCCAATACAAAACAAGGGAAATAGAGCTGCAGCCGTGTTCACTGGTTAGGTACACTTGATGAAATGATATGATAAATGACATCGGAGTAAAGCTGAACTGCCGAAAAAAAAAGGAGAGAAAAAGAAAGAACGGAAAAAAGTCCTGCGGGAGTCGAACTTCTCACCTTCCGGTAAGGCGTTATGAACACCCAGCGCGCTAAGCGATTACGCCACACGGCTGTCCTGAAGGTTGAGTGCGAAATTTAAATCTAAATACTATTGTGAATGTCTTGACTTGTGATGGCGCTATTCAAGTTCTCACAAGTGGCAGCGTGGATTCGATCAATATACAGTTGCAAAGAAAAATTGGGAATCGTTCTGTACAGATTGCATTCTCACTTTCAGTTTTAAACTACAAAATTATCAACCTGATGAGGAGATTTGAAAACATAAAATGCATGATTACTAAAGCTTATTGTCTCAGCTACAACATACGTATGTTTCAGAGGAAATGGAGCAAAATCAGATGAGGTATAGGTGCTTAAACGTTGTCAAGTCAATGCATGGTTTAAAAAAAAATCACCTCCCATAGACATAACACGTAAACTTGTCTGATTTTGAGTCATTACCTTTAATCACAATTTCTAGTATGATGACGTCATCATATTTCAAAACCATCACATGGACTTGAGAGGCAAATGTTCAAAGTAAAACATATCTGAATTTGGGATAATATTGAGCTTAAACAACAGAGATACGAGCAAATGAATGTCAGAAACAGTACCTCAAAAAAATCAATTCACTTTTTTATTTAAAATGACGATATGATGACGTCATCGCGTTTTCCTGGCAATATTGATACTTGGAATGTTATTTACAATTCATATACTTTTGTAATATGCAATAGAAATATAGGGTCAACGGACGATTTAAAGAGCTATGGCGAAATAAACAAAGACATGTTTTTTCACTATATTTGCAGAAAGACGCGCATGCGAAATTTCAACTTTGACGCCAGTGCATTCCTTTGTTATAGGTCGAAATCGATCGGAAATCAGTGGATATTGTTACTCAAAGTATCAGGAATCCAAATCAGTCAAAAATTGCATTTCATGTTGCTTACGGGCTCTGCGCGCGAATTGCGCGGACGGACGCGCACGCGAGAAAATGTTTGAAACGCTTAAAATTGTCTGAAACTTCGAGATTTCCCATTGGGAAGTCGTTTTGAGTCTTTTAAAATTTTGACGCTCGCTTACGCGCGCGTAATGATGACCTGTGTAACTAGCGTTAAGAAGTAAGATAGAGCGTGACCTGAACTTCATGTCCACCGAAAATGATACAGAAATGACATCTAGTTATGAAGTTATGATCGATCATGTGACAAGGTCCGAAAATCACAAAAATGGCGCCTAGATGACGTCATAGATATGTTACTGTCATGAAAACCTTATGTGGCTAGATTTTGTCATGAGACATGTTGACTGAAAATGTCATGTTATTTCGTAATGTCATTCTTGAGATATTGACGACACAAAATTGTCCAGAAAGAAAGAAGAATAAACGAGACATGAAAACTCGTCACATTGAGGACGAGTTAGGTGATACGCTTGTGGTCATCAGATGTCAGTCATCTGTGATCGACAAAGAAAAGAATGTGATATAGGCACCTTGAAGTTATATTGAGCGTGCATGCGAAACCGTTTCGTAACCACTCGGCCACGGGTCATCCACGGAAATGGTAAGACAAAAAAAACAACAACAACAATGTATAGATATAACAGGGGGAAAGTCAATGCCCACTCAACTAACGTGGCCGTGTGAACATCTATTGCATTGCTAGACGGAAAAGCGGCCTTGTAACGACTGAGGTCGCTATGCCATTTCTGGCAACTTGGGAAAAATACGTCCCGCAGACATAAAACCTATAATCGGCTGGTTTTGATACCTTGCCTTTAATCACAATTTTCAGTGTAATGACGTCATCAAATTACAAAACAATGACATGGTCTTGAAAGACAATTGTTCAAAGTACAACACCTCAGTCGTCGTCATTACATACTATGATCGGTTTGACAAAGTCAACTTGCAAAATTTGCTGCAGTCGAAGCAATGTGGTCTCCAACACACAAAAAAGAGGGATATGGCGTGTGTGTGTGTGTCTGTGTGTGTATAGGTGCGTTTATATACGAACGTGATTTCTACATGAACGAATATGTAATTCAAAACTGAAGAAAAAAAAAAACAGTAAAGTAGCTAAGTATTTTGTTTCGTGATCTTGTGGGATTCGAACCCGCAACCTCACGTCTCTGAGACGTCGCCTTTAACCACTCGGCCACACGTCTCGACGGGAAAATATTTGGAACGTTATGGACTTGAAAGACATTTGTTCAATGTATAACACATTCATCGTACGTTGTCAGTTTGCTATTGACATGACGATCTATCACACGAATATGAGGCAGGCACTAGTACCTGTATGAAATTATTATAGGCATGGTTATCAAATTGCCTTAAAATTTCCTTATAATTGCCTTATTTTTACACACAGTTATGCTATCCCTTTAAACTCGTCACAGTTTAATTAGAATCATTAACATCATACATTAGTACCATATTCAGTTCCATAGCTGATTACGTTTGCTAATCAATTAAGATTAATTGTCTAGAATGTGTCATATGGCCAACCTGTATACACACGTATATACACACACACAATGTTAAATGTATGTATCAAACATCTGTAACACAACTTTGAACTAACTGTAGGAATTATCGCTGCACTTATCATCCATACTTTTTATCACTATCTGAAACTCCACAAAAACCACTAATTGACAAATAATCATCAATACAGAAGACTGAATACCTTTTTTACAATGTATAGCTTGTTACATGTATAAATCAGCACAAAGTAACCACGACTACATTGTGTTACTAAATTGATATGAACAAATTTCATTTTGTTACAATATACTATATCAGTTTGAAAAGCCCAGCCTCCAAACTATGATTTTGCAGCAATCGAAGTAATGCAGTCTCCAACGCAAAACAAAGGTATACTGTGTGAGTGTGTGCGTACAGGTGTGTTTACATGGAAACGTGATTTCTACATGGACGAAGATGTAGTACTCCATTGAAGAAAAAAAAAGTAAAAAAAAATATTATTTTCTTTCGTGCTCTTGTGAGGATCGAACCCGTACGTGTGCAACCTCACGTTTCTAAGACGACGCCTCTACCCACTCGGCCATACGTCTCGACGAGAAAATTAGAGGAACGTAAACTTATGTACGTTAAAGATGAATCAGGAATCGTTTGGTCCTCATTCCATTCTCATTTTCAGTTTTAAATTGCAAAATTGTCAACCTCATGAGGAGATTTCAAAGAATAAAATGCATGATTACTGCAGCTTATTGTCACAGCTACAACATACTAAAGTTTCAAAGGAAATGAAGCAAAATCAGCTGAGATAAAGGTGCTTAAACGTTGTCAAGTCAATGCATGGTTTCTAAAAAAATCACCTCCCATAGACATAACACGTAAACTTGTCCGATTTTACGTCTTTACCTTTAAACACAATTTAAAGCATGATGACGTCATCAAATTTCAAAACTATGACATGGACATGAAAGGCAAATGTTCAAAGTACAACATATCTGAATTTGGGATAATATTGAGCTTAAACAAAAGAGATACGAGCAAATGAATGTCAGAAACAGTACCTTAAAAAAATTAATTCCACTTTTTTGATTTCAGATAATGATATGATGACGTCATAATGTATTCATGGAGATATTGATACTTGAAACGTTATTTCCAATTCATATGTTTTTGTAATATGCAATAAAAACATAGGGTAACCAGACGTTTTAAAGAGCTATGGCGAAATAAACAAAGACATGTTTTTCGCTATATTTGCACATAGACGCGCACACGAAATTTCAACTTTGACGCCAACGCATTCCTTTGTTATAGGTCAAAATTGATCGGAAATCAAGGGATATTGTTGCTTAATGTATCAGGAATCCAAATCTGTCAAAAAATGTGCATTTTGATTTTGCTTACGCGCACTACGCGCGAAAATGTGCGGACGGACGCGAACGCGCGAAACGCTTAAAATTGTCTGAAACTTCGAGATTTCCCATTGGTAAGTTGTTTTGAGCCTTTTAAAAGTTTGACGCGCGCGTACGCGCGCGTAATAATGTCCTAGGTAATTAGCATTAAAATGTAAGATAGAGCGTGACCTGAACTTAATGTCCACCGAAAATGATACAGAAATGACCTTTAGTTATGAAGTTATGATCGATCATGTAACATGGTCCGAAAATCACAAAATGGCGCCTAGATGACGTCATAGATATGTTACTGTCATGAAAACCTTATTGTGGCTAGATTTTGTCATGAGACATGTTCCCTGAAAATGTCATGTTATTTCGTAATGTCATTCTTGAGATATTGATGACTCAAAATTGTCCAGAAAGAAAGAAGAATAAAAAGAAATAAAGAGAGATTTTGACAATCACAATAGGTGATACGCTGATAGCGTATCACCTAAAAAAAATAAAGAGAGATTTTGACAATCACAATAGGTGATACGCTGATAGCGTATCACCTAATAAGAAAATAAGGGGGTGGGGAGCGAGGGTCGCGCCTGACCAGCCTTTGATTTTGTAAAGGCGCCTCCCCTTAATGGAATTCCTCGATCCGCCCTTGTGACGCGTCATGATATTTTGCAGAAAATTTGGAAATTTTGACATTTGTCGTCGACGTGCTATGACATTAGAGGTTAATCCGATTTTGACATTTGTCGTCGACGGGTTATGACATTTGCAGTTAAAATGGAAATTTTGACATTTGTCGTCGACGTGTTATGACATGAGTGGTTGATCCGATTTTGACATTATATTTTGTCGTCGACGTGTTATGACATTAGTGGTTGTTATGACATTTGTCGTCGACGCGTTATGACATTAGTGGTTGTTTTGACATTTATCGTCGACGTGTTATGACATTAGTGGTCGTTTTGACATTAGTGGTCGATTTTGACATTAGTGGGCTCTACAGGGGAATAGCACAGAGAGCTTTGTAATCACAGTTTTGCCCCAAGAGGCGTCGATTTCAGCAGGGAGAGATCCATTACCAGGTGTTTTCCCAAAGGACATAATAAATGGTTTACTTCCTCTTCCTCTTTCACTTTAGCTTCTGTAGGGATATCGGCAGTGGCGTATCTGGGGAATACGGTGCCCGGGGCAAGCGCGAAAATTGCGCCCCTAATTTCTGAAGAAGTGTTCAACCCCAACCCCATCCCGGTAGGGACTTCAAAAAGTCCACATGATATGCTTTTTCAAGCACTTAAAAGGGGTCTTTTGAGGGTGATTTAAATGTAATGAATTTGGATAAATTTTGGCGAGCGAGCGCAGTGAGCGAGCCGAAAATTTTTGTATTTCAGCTTATAACAAATGGAATTCTTGTCATTTTTATGCTTATTAGGTGATACGCTATCAGCGTATCACCTATTGTGATTGTCAAAATCTCTCTTTATTTTTTTTTATTCTTCTTTCTTTCTGGACAATTTTGTGTCGTCAATATCTCAAGAATGACATTACGGAATAACATGACATTTTCAGTCAACATGTCTCATGACAAAATCTAGCCACAATAAGGTTTTCATGACAGTAACATGTCTATGACGTCATCTAGGCGCCATTTTGTGATTTTCAGACCTTGTCACATGATCGATCATAACTTCATAACTAGATGTCATTTCTATATCATTTTCGCTGGACATAAAGTTCAGGTCACGCTCTATCTTGCCTTTTAACGCTAGTTACCCAGGTCATCATTAGGCGCGCGTAAGCGCGCGTCAAAAATTTAAAAGGCTCAAAACGACTTCCCAATGGGAAATCTCGAAGTTTCAGACAATTCTAAGCGTTTCAAACATTTTCTCGCGTGCGCGTCCGTCCGCGCAATTTCGCGCGCAGAGCGCGTAAGCAACATGGAAATGCAATTTTTTTGACTGATTTGGATTCCTGATACTTTGAGTAACAATATCCATTGATTTCCGATCGATTTCGACCCATAACAAAGGAATGCACAGGCGTCAAAGTTGAAATTCCGCACGCGCGTCTGTCTGCAAATATAGTGGAAAAACATGTCTTTGTTTATTTCGTCATAGCTCTTTAAATCGTCCGTTGACCCTATATTTCTATTGCATATTACAAAAGCATATGAATTGTAAATAACATTCCAAGTATCAATATTACCAGGAAAACGCGATGACGTCATCATATCGTCATTTTATATAAAAAAAGTGGAATTGATTTTTTTGAGGTACTGTTTCTGACATTCATTTGCTTGTATCTCTGTTGTTTAACCTCAATATTATCCCAAATTCAGATATGTTGTACTTTGAACATTTGCCTCTCAAGTCCATGTGATGGTTTTGAAATATGATGACGTCATCATACTAGAAATTGTGATTAAAGGTAAAGACTCAAAATTGGACAAGTTTACGTGTTATGTCTATGGGAGGTGATTTTTTTTCAAACCATGCATTGACTTGACAACGTTTAAGCACCTTTACCTCATCTGATTTTGCTCCATTTCCTCTGAAACATAAATATGTTGTAGCTGAGACAATAAGCTTTAGTAATCATGCATTTTATGTTTTCAAATCTCCTCATCAGGTTGATAATTTTGTAGTTTAATACTGAAAATGAGAATGCAATCTGTACGGAACGATTCCCAATTTTTCTTTGCAACTGTATATTGATCGAATCCACGCTGCCACTTGTGGGAAGTTGAATAGCGCCATCACAAGTCAACACTGTCACGATAGTATTTAGATTTAAGTTTCGCACTCGATCTTCAGGACAGCCATGTGGCATAATCAGTTAGCGCGCTGGTTGTTCATAACGCCATACCGGAAGGCGAGAGGTTCGACTCCCGCAGGACTTTTATCCGTTTTTTCTTTTTTTCTCTTTTTTTTTTTCGGCAGTTCAGCTTTACTCCGATGTCATTTATCGTACTATTTTATCAAGTGTACGTAACCCGTGAACACGGCTGCTCTATTTCACTTGTTTTGTATTGGAGTTTGGAGATTGGGTTTACTTCATTGCCCCTTGTTACAGTGTCCCGCTTGCCACCTTTCGTTTGCTCTTTCCTTTTCTCTTCACTGGTTATTGTTATACTGTAACAGGATAGGTAGGAACATGTACGTTTAAATAACTTGCAGGAATGGGAGCTGAATTGATTGACTCTAGTCCAGGTGTATGGCGTCTCGCTCATCTCTTTGAAATTCCAGGTTGTTATTGTTTGACCCAACAACGGAGTTGTAGACAGGTTATATGTTGCTATAGAGGTATCTTGTGCCACATGAGTGGAAAGCATCACTGTTTAGTAGTAGTAGTAATGAACTTTTTCATGTTGTAAATGGTATAAAGATTTAAGATAAATATATATATATATGAATAAAAAGTATCAAAGACATATTTCACATCCAGTCTTCGGTACAGCCGTGTGGCTTTATAGTCGCTTATCGCGCTGCATGGTCTTTATGCACTACCTTAGGACGAGATGTTCGAGACCCGCAGGACGCTATCATTTTTTTTCTCTCTCTCTTTCTTTGTTTTTCTTTTGGCAGTTCAGCTTTATTCCGATCGATGTCATTTATCGTATTATCTTATCAATTATACTACCCCACGACACACAGTCACTCAAGTTCTTTTTTTTTTTTTTTTGGTCGGAGGCTGGAGGTTGGATTTGCTTCATTTATCATACGTAATGTTGTAAATTGCCCTTGGTATACAGTGCCCCGCTTGCCACCTTTCCTTTTCTCTTTCCTTTTCTCTACGTTTGTTCCTGTTACACTGTCACAAGACAGGTCGGAAAATAATTTACATAACTCAACTGGAGCAGGAATGGCAACTGAATGAATTAACTCTAGGCCAGGTGTATGGCGTCTCGCTCATCTCTTTGAAATTCCAGGATGTTATTGTTTGACGCAATAACGGAGTTTTAGACAGGTTTTATGTTGCTATAGAGGTATCTTGTGCCACATGAGTAGAAGGCATCACTGTTTAGTAGTAGTAATGAACTTTTTCATGTCCCTCCATGTCAATTATAGTGTGGTTTAAAGGGGTTGTGTGTCTATCTGCCAAAGAAAAGGAAAAACTTATTTTCGTCATAGCTGTTTCTATATACGTAGCCGTAGGTAATGAGTGTTGTTGGTATCTGAGCAGTGAAGAACAGAGCATCAGGCTAAAATCCCCATTAGTTATACGCGCTAAGCGTTCAATTTGATATATCTTTCTTTATGTAGTCAATCACTGCTAATGGAGTTACAGAATTGTGTTATGACACGTTTCACTGAAAGTTTGTAAAGCAAAGTTTATGGACAAGGCAAGCAATTGAAGGGTTTGTTTGCAAAAACCGATAAGTCCATATTTGCCAAATGGAGATATTTGCGATTAAAGGTCAAGAAAAATAAAGAGAATAATAAGAAAATGTTTGCTTCTTTTGACCATTACTTTAAAAATGTACCTTTATATGTAGTGACCAATATATCATTTAAAAGGTACTATTTTGTACTTTATGACAGAGACCATACTTCAAAATCTTCAAAAATGGACTTATCGGTTTTTGCAAACAAACTCTTCAATTGTACATGAATAATACCTACCATTGATTTCAGAGGGAAATTATGGTATGCCTAAATGTAAGGGTATCATTGCTTTAGAATTGCTGAGACAATATCCTTGGCAAGAGGGCTTCCACTTCTAATAACTGATCCCTTTGAAGATGTGTCGGTCACGGGTGATCGTCATGATTCATCTTTCACGTAGAAGCTTACGTTCCACACCCTTGGTTCGAGAAGACTTACCATCATACTTCAAATTGTTATTAAAGGTAAAGACTCTAAATCAGACAAGTTTACGTGTTATGTCTATGGGAGGTGATTTTTTTTTTTTTAATGTGCATTGACTTGACAACGTTTAAGCACCTTTATCTCAGCTGATTTTGCTCCATTTCCTCTGTAACTTAAGTATGTGGTAACTGAGACAATAAGCTGCAGTAATCATGCATTTTATTCTTTGAAATCTCATCAGTTTGACAATTTTGCAGTTTAAAACTGAAAATGAGAATGGAATGTGGACAAAACGATTCCTGATTCATCTTTCACATACATAAGTTTACGTTCCTCATATTTTCTCGTCGAGACGTATGGCCGAGTGGTTAAAGGCAACGTCTCAGAGACGTGAGGTTGCACACGTGCGGGTTCGAACCCCACGAGATCACGAAACAAAATACTTAGCTATTTTACTTTTTTTCTTCAATTTTGTATTACATATTCGTCCATGTAGAAATCACATTCGTATATAAACGCACCTATACACACACACAGACACACACACACACACACACCATATCCCTCTTTTTTGTGTTGGAGACCATATTGCTTCGACTGCTGCAAAATTTTGCAGGCTGACTTTGTCAAACCGATCATAGTATGTAATGACGACGACGGAGGTGTTGTACTTTGAACAATTGTCTTTCAAGACCATGTCATTGTTTTGTACTTTGATGACGTCATCACACTGAAAATTGTGATTAAAGGCAAGGTATCAAATCCAGCCGATTATAGGTTTTATGTTTACGGCACGTATTTTTCCCAAGTTGCCAGAAATGGCATAGCGACATCAGTAGTTACAAGGCCGCATTTCCGTCTAGCAATGCAATACATGTTCACGCGGCCACGTTGGTTGAGTGGGCATTGACTTTTCTCCCTGTAATATCTATACATTTCTTTTTTGCCTTACCATTTCCGTGGATGTCCCGTGGCCGAGAGGTTAGAGAAACGGTTTTGCATGCACGCTCAATATAATTTTAATGTGCCTATATCACATTCTTTTCTTTGTCGATCGCAGATGACCGACATCTGATGACCCCAAGCGTATCACCTAACTCGTCAGTCTGACGAGTTTCATATCTCGTTTCTTATTCTTCTTTCTTTCTGGCCTATTTTGTGTCGTCAATATCTCAAGAATGACATTACGGAGTAACATGACATTTTCAGTCAACATGTCTCATGACAATATCTAGCCACAATAAGGTTTTCATGACAGTAACATATCTATGACGTCATCTAGGCGCCATTTTGTGATTTTCGGACCATGTTACATGATCGATCATAACTTCATAACTAAAGGTCCTTTCTGTATCAGTTTTTGTGGACATAAAGTTCAGGTCACGCTCTATCTTTCTTTCTCTGATGCTAATTACCTAGGACGTCATCTAGGACGCGTAAGCGCGCGTCAAACATTTAAAAGGCTCAAAACAACTTTCCAATGGGAAATCTCGAAGTTTCAGACAATTTTAAGCGTTTCAAACAATTTTGCGCGTGCGCGTCCGTCCGCGCATTTTCGCGCGCACAGCGCGTCAGTAACATGAAAATGCACATTTTTTGACTGATCTGGATTCCTGATACTTTGAGTAACAATATCCATTGATTTCTGATCGATTTTGACAAATAACAAAGCAATGCACTGGCGTCAAAGTTGAAATTTCGCGTGCGCATCTATGTGCAAATATAGTGAAAAAACATGTCTTTGTTTATTTCGCCATAGCTCTTTAAAACGTCAGGTGACCCTATGTTTTTATTGCATATTACAAAAGCATATGAATTGAAAATAACGTTTCAAGTATCATTATTTCCATAATTACAATATGACGTCATCATATCGTCATCTGAAATCAAAAAAGTGGAATTATTTTTTTTAAGGTACTGTTTCTGACATTCATTTGCTCGTATCTCTGTTGTTTAAGCTCAATATTATCCCAAATTCAGATATGTTGTACTTTGAACATTTGCCTTTTAAGTCCATGTCATGCTTTTGATATTTGATGACGTCATCATACCTTAAATTGTGATTAAAGGTAAAGACGCAAAATCGGACAAGTTTACGTGTATTGTCTATGGGAGGTGATTTTTTTTTAAAGCATCAATTGACTTAACAACGTTTAGGCACCTTTATCTCAGCTGATTTTGCTTCATTTCCTCTGAAACTTTAATATGTTGTAGCTGAGACAATAAGCTGCAGTAATCATGCATTTTATTCTTTGAAATCTCCTCATCAGATTGACAATTTTGCAGTTTAAAACTGAAAATGAAAATGGAATGTGGACAAAACGATTCCCCATGTATCTTTCACATACATAAGTTTACGTTCCCCATATTTTCTCGTCGAGACGTATGGCCGAGTGGTTAAAGGCGCCGTCTCAGAGACGTGAGATTGCGGGTTCGAACCCCACAAGATCACGAAACATTTTTTTTTATTTTACTTTTTTTTTCTTCAATTTTGTATTACATATTCGTCCATGTAGAAATCACGTTCGTATATAAACGCACCTATACACACACACAGACACACACACACGCCATATCCCTCTTTTTTGTGTGTTGGAGACCACATTGCTTCGACTGCAGCAACATTTTGCAGGTTGACTTTGTCAAACCGATCATAGTATGTAATGACGACGACTGAGGTGTTGTACTTTGAACAATTGTCTTTCAAGACGATGTCATTGTTTTGTAATTTGATGACGTCATTACACTGAAAATTGTGATTAAAGGCAAGGTATCAAAACCAGCCGATTATAGGTTTTATGTCTGCGGGACGTATTTTTCCCAAGTTGCCAGAAATGGCATAGTGACCTCAGTCGTTACAGGGCCGCTTCTCCGTTTAGCAATGCAATAGATGTTCACCAGGCCACGTTAGTTGAGTGGGCATTGACTTTCCCCCTGTTATATCTATACATTGTTTTTTTTTTTGTCTTACCATTTCCGTGGATGACCCGTGGCCGAGTGGTTACAGAAACGGTTTCGCATGCACGCTCAATATAACTTCAAGGTGCCTATATCACATTCTTTTCTTTGTCGATCACAGATGACCGTCATCTGATGACCACAAGCGTATCACCTAACTCGTCCTCAATGTGACGAGTTTTCATGTCTCGTTAAATCTTACAATTCCATTCAAGATATAGTGACGGCCTAGAATATAGATAATTGTTTATAACAACAGACTGAGGACTTGAAAAAATACTCGTGCGAGTGAGCCGAAATTTGCATATCTCCGCGTCATCAGTACGTTTTGTTCTTATCTTGTTTGATTTGTTTGTTTTTTGGCGCCCCCCCCCCCCCCCCCTTATGTTCGAAACCGCTTTTGATCCAATCGGCGATCGCTTCAGAACGAAAGAAATTGCATCGGCTGCTCCGTGTAGCATTTTGCCTGCTAAATATAAAATGACATGTGTGAAAACAATAGGCATTGTCATTTTGTCGACGTTATGATCACGTTTAGTTATTATCTTCTTTTTTACACATTTTTTTATAAAAATACAAAATTGGGCTAGCTATGAAATAAGCGAGCGCAGCGAGCGAGCCAATTTCTTTTTGTATTTCAGGTTACAAAAACATGGAATTCTTGTGTGAACACTATAAACATTGTCATTTTGTCCGGGTCGTCATCATCATGTTTTGTTTTTAATCTTGTTTAATTTGGTGGTCTCCGCCCCCCCCCCCCCCCCTTCTCCCTCCCCCCGTCCGGGCGAGTCTTTTTTTTTTTTTCTTCTTCTTCTTCTTTTTCTTCTTCGCTTATTCATTTTTTTCGTTTTTTCGTTTTTTGGCGCCCCCAAGGAGTGGCGCCCGGGGCACGTGCCTCTTGCCCCTTGCCCCCCCCCCCACCCCCTAGATGCGCCACTGGATATCGGCAAGAGAGTTGTTGACTGGAACCTCTGGCATTCTTGCGATCGCTTCCTCGCTGATGGCAGATTTACGGTTGAGGATATATCTGAAGTGTTTTGCCCAGCGTTCAAGAACTTTTTTTTTGGTCCGTGATCAGTATGTTTCCATTATTCTGCACTGAGGAGGGGACAATCCCGACGAAGTTGGTCCATAATAAAATGCAGTCTTTAGCGCTCTGTCAATATATCTCAGTCGTTTTCTCTTTGAAATGAATAAGAAAGTAATGACGAGTTGAATTTTTTTAGATATGTAATGGGTAAAAGATTGAGCTTGATGATAAATTTGGTGTCAATTAGTATGCTATGTCTTGTTTTCTCAGCAATGACATCAAAGCATGCAATCGAGCAATGCGGCGATGATAGTCCGTCCCATCAAAGCCAGTGTACGTACCAAACTCCCTCGAACACACCTGTCTTCAACCTTACTTGCATAGTGAGTGGATTTAAGCCTAATATTTCCATGCTCTGGTCTGAGGAGTCTGGAAAAATATTAAATTCCGTGGTTTCGCGACAGACAACGCTACCTGACGAGACATACGAGAGGTTCGAGACAATTACTGTGTCAGTCAAAGGTGGAATAGAGCAGACCTTCATATGTACAGCTAGCGGTGACTCGTTGAATGGAACTTCGGCCTTGGAAATCAGTCTTCTGCCTATATCAGGTTTTGTTAAACGTTGCTAACTTTATGTTGTTGGATAATTAATATTGTAGCTTCTGCCGCCCCTGTATTAATTATTTCTACAACAAAAAGTAGCGTACACTGTAGGTATGCAACAACAAAAAGTGTTTTTACTTACGATTTGCATGGGGTGTGTAGGTAGCTCTGAGTGATGTATTAGTACCCCGCAATAAAATTTCAAAAAATCCACGTTTCTGTGACAGGAAGGGAATTGATTAAACACACACACACACACACATATATAATTATAATGTGACCCTGCACCTCGAAACAAACAAAAAGTCGCCAGACATGAATTTTTAGTTAAGAACATATTCTGAAAGAGCAGACTTTAAGCTTTAAAATGATGTATAACTCAAATCAAATGGACTCTGCTAACCTATCTAAATATTGGAAAGAAAGCTTAAACTCAGGAAAAGTGTGAACTGAGAAAAGAGACTCTGAAGAACAGTGTCTATTCAAGCGCTTAATCCTTACCAAACCGTGCTGGCTGTGCGATGAATGAGACAAAAAACAGGAAGTAAACCACCAGAGTAACAACAATGAAGGGATTATCAGATTAAAATGAAATTAAGCATGCCTCATTAACACATTCTGTCCCTAATTAATGCCAACTTTCAAAGCAGAAGCACTATCCTTTCAAAAGTTTATTAGAGTTGAAAGTGAAAAGTGTTGACAAGGTTTTTCAGAAATGAAAAAGGGAACTCTAAAAACACACCTAATCTCACTATTCTACCAAAAAATGTTCGAGATAAACTGCTAAAAAAGCACACTTTCCTGCTCGTTTTATGATACCAAATTTTAGCATCATGTAAAAGAAGACCCGCTCTTTCAGAAAATATGAAAAAGTCAAGTTTGGCTAGGTTGACCCATTTCACTTATTTTCAATCCTCACGCAAAATCAATGTGTGCGACTTTATGTTCGTTTTGAGGTGCACGGTCACATATATAATATATATGGTATATATATATATATATATATATATATATATATATATATATACTTGGAACGAAATAAAGACAAGCCCTTAGGGCTAGGACTATTTGCAGCCCGTCTTTGCAGAAAATGGTTTAAACTAGTAGTGAAGGTACACATCCCTGAATTTAATAATGCATGATTGACGTGTCCATCTCTTATTTCAGAAAAACGTGCCAATCTTGGTCTTATTGTTGGACTAGTCATTGGTGTAAGTGTTTCTGTGTCCACCCTCCTCATTGCTGGAAAATTTCTGCAAAAGTATCATCCGGAGTACCTGTCGCGAAAAGGTGATATTTGAGTTGGTTTATCTGTTTAATTATTAGTTTATTTATGTGAGTACGGGTTCGTTAGTTTGCTTGCTTTTTTTTTCTTTGTTTTCCAAAGAACTCAGATTACGGTATGGTTTTATAACAATCGAATAGTTTTATTCATATGATAGCGATAAACAATCCCCTCTGAATAAACGTTCCGTGAGTGATTCAGTATGGAATGAATAAAAAAGAAAGCCGTGGTACAGTATAACGTAATAATATGAATGTTAGTATACTTCAGAATGTTTAGTATTTGATAAGTAGGCCTACGTAGGTATGCATGTCTTCTAATGATTTTGTTCCGTCGTCTGACAACAATAATAGTGGAAGTATTTTTTTTTTCGTTTCCTTCATGGTTGTATTGGTGGCCCATGATATTTTTTTTTTCAATATACATTAACAAATGGAAAAAAAAATGGGAATAGTTGCTTTGACTACTACGGTTTACGAGACATGTACATGTTCCAACGGTAAACTGGCACCTCGTCTACAACCACACTGTCCACTGTTCACCTAGTCTAATGCCATATCGTCTAAACTTGCTTCGTCTACTACCAACTCGTCTACCAACCATTTTCTCTATTAAAATGCCAATTAGTCGAATTGTCATTTCGTCTACTAACCATTTAATCTAATCTCTAATTTGTCTAAGTCACATGTCGTCTAATACCCATTATGTCTATTGACCATATCGTCCATTAGGCCTAATCATTAGGTCTATGAATGAAAAAAGTCTACAGCTCATTTTGTCTAATAGCTAATTTGTCTACATCCACCTTGTCTTATACTTAATTAGTCTAATAACCAGTTAGTCTACTCCCAACTGGTCTACGTCCAACTGGTCTACTCCCAACTGGTCTACTTACAACTGGTCTGCACCCAACTCGTCTTCTCCCAACTCGTCTACTCCCAACTCGTCTACACCCAACTGGTCTACTTATTATATACATTTTTTGTCTACTCCAAATTCTTTTCTTAAGTCTACTACATTCAGTTTCCTTTCCCATTGAAATATCTTGAACTCTCTTGGTGCTCCATTTGGTTTAGATGTTTTGTTCTAATTATGACAATTGTATAACTTTTTATAATACAAAAATAATGTCACAGTGTGAAAAACTTGCTGTGTTACATTTGTACTGGATGTGTAATTTATATCAGAAGCAATCATGCAGCATTTATTTGTCCAAACTTCAACACTCCATCCATTCACCTTTATTTTTATATCGACAGTGAGACGGACTGGACACTAGACAAAGTGGTATATTCATTATTAGCATGACCAGATGGGAATGATCAGTTTAGGTAAATTGCTGAGAGTATACCAGTTGGGAGTAGACCAATATTGGGTATAGACGAGTTGGGAGTAGACCAGATGGGAGTAGACCAGTTGGGAGTAGACCAATTGGGTATAGACCAGTTGGGCGTAGACAAGTTGGGAGTAGACCAGTTGGGTGTAGACCAGTTGGGTGTAGACCAGATGGGTATAGACCATGTTGGGTATAGACGAACTAAGGGTTGGATGATAATGATAACTAGACAAAGTGAATGTAGACGAGATGACTTGTAGACGAGGTGGGAGTAGACAAAGTGGCAGTACCTGTTAGGCGAAATGGATATTAGACGACATGACAAGTAGACATTGTGAGTATAGACGACTTTACTATTAGATCAATTGCTCAGTACACGAAATGCTCCTTAGACGAGTTGGGTATTAGGCAATACGGATAGTGGGCAAAGTGGATATTAGACAATATGTCTACTAGACAAAACAAGTTGTAGACCAAATGGGCATTAGACGTATCGGTAATAGACGATTTGCCAGTAGACCAATTTGAAAATAGACAGAGTGGCTGTAGACGAGGTCACTATAAACCGTTCCAACAAATTCAGAATGTCGCTACTCTGAGAAGCAAGCAGTCGTGAATAATTTTCAGTCATGATAAGAAAAACTTGATGTGTGGTTGACATAGAAATGTTATTTACTTTGGTCAAAATAAGTATATTTCAGGATAAAGGGAATTGTTTTGACGGCAAAATATGGGTTTAACCTTGGCACGGTATACCTACATTATTGGCAGAACCACTTCATTATTTTTTTTATGCAACAAAAGCTAAACACCACTAGTAGAATATAGCATTTTACATTTTCAAAGCTTTCAAACGATCTCTACGACTGTTGATCGAATATCTGTAACAAACAAATTTCTTACAAAAATTAAAGTTTATTCATTCAAGTCTTTTATTTAAAACCTTAATCTTAATTTACTTGTTGTTTAATTAAGCTGCTGTCATTATGTATCGTGCTATCTACAGATATTGTTAGCATCTAACACGCCATAAGTGCGTCAAAAAGGTGGACGTTATCGTTAAACAGGTAGCCAACACTGTTGTTATCATACCTCTCTGTTCATGATGCAATGTCTTACAAGGATGTGGCTGGAATCACTGCTGGCGGAGACCACAACCAAACCGACCAAATGACGAAGAAGAATTAACGATGAGTATGAGATATGTTTAGCTATGATCATCATAATCATATGTCTGCTAAGATCAATTTATACTTTTGGATTGCTCACTTGTAGTTTGATATTCAAGTTGATAAAGTAGGGTTGAGTGCCCAACAGTTTTCTGCTTATTGTATTGTTTCCCTAGGGTTATTGCGACGTACATTGTATCATTTTAAATTCAACAGAATTTGAATAACACTAATCACGAAGTATACATGGTCTGGTTTTTCCACTTTTTGATTTTTTATTTCGATTTATTTTCATATTTCTCGATGAAAAAAATACATCAAATATAACAAAATCAAATGAAGTACATGATATCAAGCTGGAGACATACTTAAAATATTGCAAATATGTAAAACATATAGTGGTCGATCTATGACGTTTTGAATCTGTGAATGGATGCTAAAGAAATATGAAGGAACCTACTTAAAAGCGAGCTTGTTGAGCGTAGGTCCCAGTTAAAATCGAGTTAAAGATTAAGATGGGGAGCACGGGTACAACATTGACCAAAACATAGAGAAAAAAAGTACATTTATACAGTTATATAGCAAATTCTTCTCTAATACAGATTTGGGGTCGGATAAGCCACATGCTCTAGGCGGATGAACCATTGTCGTTCTGGCGATAATAACAATATGACTCAATATATGATAACAATAATACGGTTAAAAAAATATTAAAGATTTATACATTGCGTGTATTAAGGAGGGAACACATGCACCTGCAAATCCCCCCCCCCCCCGAAAAAAAGAAGACATTCAACAACCAGTTACAGTGCAGAAGGAATTAAAAAACCACCTGTTACCTCGCCCCAAATGTCTTAGAGAAGGAAGAAAATGCAATAGGTCATAGACACAGTGACAGAATTTGAGGGCACAAATAGCTGGTTTTAACATAACAACAACCCTGGAGTACGGTACAGCGGGATAGTCCTGTGCATCACAAAACAGATTTCAGTGAGCTGAATTAATGTAATTATTCAATAAATACTGTCTTAATTTGCATTTAAAGGATGATAGTGATAAACAACCTGTGAGTTCAGAGGGGAGATCGTTCCAGTATTTCGGTCCCGCATACATAATTGTTTTCATCGCGAAAATTGTTCGAGTACGTGGGAGGTGATAAGCGTCCCGTTGGCGGGTAGGATAATTGTGAACTGAGTAGTTTCTTTTGAACATGTGAAGAAAAACATCAGGAAGATCATTCGTGGAGTATTTATACATGAAAATACCTAGGTTGTATTCAAATAAGTCAGGCAATTTCAAAATTTTATTCTTGTGAAAAAATTCATTTGTATGAGATAGATATCCAGCGTTATTGATAATTCTGATGGCGCGTTTTTGGAGGAGGAAAAGCGAATCAAGCAAAAATCTGGACGAATTACCCCATGCAAGAATTCCATAGTTGAGGTAAGGGGAAATCATTGTTGAGTATATAATTTGTAATATATGTATGGGGAAAAATATTTCAGCTTATTCAAAATTCCTATGTTTCTGGACAAAATTTTACTTAAATAGTTAATATGGGTTTTCCAGGATAGATCACTATCAATGTAAAGTCCTAGAAACTTAATACTATCTACCTGGTTTAAATTGATACCATTGGTCTTAATATAATCAGAAACAGATTGCAGAGAATTGCTGAACAGCATGTAATGAGTCTTATCAATATTTAGTGATAACTTATTTGCGTGGATCCAGGACTGAACAAGTTTCAGTTCATTGTTTAACATATGTATAAGCGTGTTAGAGTTACGATGTGAAAGAAATAAATTTGTGTCATCAGCAAAGCATATGAAAGAAAGAGTCTGAGACGAATTTTGGAGGTCGTTTATGTACAAAATAAATAATAATGGGCCAAGTAGGGAACCCTGGGGGACACCACAAGAAGTTGTTTTCAAGAGAGACTCATGACCGTTTAGATAAACATATTGCTTTCTATTAGTAAGGTAGTCTTTAAACCAATCTAGAGCTGTCCCACGAATGCCGTAATGGCTTAACTTGTAAAGCAAAATATCATGGTCTATAGTATCGAACGCTTTTGAGAAGTCGAGAAAAACACCGATGGTATGGGAAGTTTCATCTAAAGCATGGGCTACTTTATCAATGAAAGCTAGCAAAGCGTGGATTGTGCTATGCTGTTTTCTGAATCCAAACTGAAAATTTGAAAGAATATTGCAATTGATAAGGAATCTAAGAGTTCGTTTGTGAACAAGTTTCTCCAAATTTTTTGAAATTGAAGTTAAATGAGATATTGGACGGTAATTGCTAACCGATTCTTTAGCACCCTTTTTGAATATTGGAACGACTCTAGCAATTATCATCTTTTCAGGAACTTTTCCAGTTAACAAAGATTGATTGAAAATATAAGTAAGGGGAGTAATTATTTCAGTTATTATATTTTTTTAAAGAAAAACTGAAATTCCGTCATCACCTGTACTTTTCTTGTTATTCAGTTTGCGAACAATTTGTTTGATTTCTTCCTCGATAATTGGAACAAAAAGCAAAGTGTGTGCATTCCTTTCCCTTAGAAACGAATGAAAAGGTGTCCCGGAGCGAGGTATTTTCTTGGCAAGATCTGGTCCAAGGTTAACGAAGAAGTCATTGAATACATCTGCCATCTCCCCTGGATTGTCTATCATGCGACCCTCGTTTAGAATACGATTTGGGGAATTCGCCTCAGTGCTGGATTTTAAAGCTGTGTTGATCACCTTCCACGTACTCTTTATGTCAGATTTGCATCTATCGAACTGTCGGTAAAAATACTGTTGCTTAGCTAAGCGTAACGTAGAGGTCAGCGTATTTCGATAACAAACATAACGAGATTTAGTTGAAGAATTTGGGGATTTACGGTATCTACAATATAATCTGTTTTTCTTATTAATAGACCTAAGAAGAGATTTCGTGATCCAAGGCTGTTTTGGTATCTTTTTATAATTAAATTTAGATCGGTTACACAAGGGTATATAATTATCACAAGTTTCTATCAAAATTTTCATAAAAAACCTCAAAGGATGAGTTTACATTTCCTGCGTTGTAGACAGGGGACCAGTCAACGGACCCAAATCCCTCCCTGAGCCTATCTAGATTGCGTTCAGACGTGTCACGAGTACAATGGTTAGATGTTGGAGTTTTTCTGGTTGTGAACTGAGGTACAAGGGCATAAATCGGGAAGTGATCAGAAATGTCAGAAACTACGATACCAGATGTGACGTCAAGAGATAGATTATTAACAAAAATATTATCGATGAGAGTTGAAGTGACATCGGAAATTCGAGTAGGTTTTCTTATAAAAGGGATAAAGGATTTGGGCAACATAAGGTTGAGAAAGTCTTAACAAACTGCAGTATCATTATAATTAAGGAGATTTCTATCAAAGTCTCCCATAATAATGCATGTCTTGTTATCAAAATATTTATCAGAGAGGAGATCATGAAGCAACCCAATAAACTCAGTAGGGTTAGAATGCGGGGGTCTATAAATTTCCCCCAGGGTAATGTTACCTTTGTTTGGAGTTATAACTTCTATAAAAATACACTCTATACATTCTGAGGTGATGCTGTATTCGTGTAACAATTGACAATTTAGAGTTTGTGAAACATAAAAACCTACTCCACCACCTCTTTTGCCAGTCCTGTTATTGGTAAATAATTTGAAACGATTGATGGAGTATTGAGAAGCAGGTGACGTTTCCTTTAGCCAAGTTTCACTGAGGCCAATGATCATATGACTAAATTGTAACTCATTAACAAATAAAAGAAATTGGTCAAAAGACTTGAAGAGAAAGAAATCAATTTCGAGTAAGGGTGTGTATACCTCTATCCCTCTCCAACGCGTTTATTTATTTCGTTTCTCTTTCTCCCAGTACTAAAACTATCATCAACTGCCTTTACTTCTCTTTGACTGTTTTGCTTCTCTTCCAACCATCAGCACCTATACCGCCGCCTCTTGCACAGGAACAGTTAATACAGCAATGCATAAAAGACCTGAAGGACTATTACCGCGAGTCACGACGCAAGGTCACAGTGGATCCACTTAACTTTATGGAGCGTGTTAACTTGGATGAAATCTACACAAATTTGACATTGATGGACCAAAGTGACATGAGTAAAACTCCAATAACCTACGAGGATCTACTAACAAATGATGAGAGTGGGAAACTTTCAAGACACATTCTGATCCAGGGTGAGGGAGGTGTTGGTAAAACAACGCTTTGCTCTAAAATCGCCTGGGACTGGTGTCAGGGAAGAATTCTCCATGATCTAGACATGGTGGTCGTTATTCCTCTTCGAAGCGTCACTGGAAGCAAAAGTCTCGGTGGTATAATAGAACGCTATCTTTCTGACTTAAATGCAGCGACACCGGACCAAATTGACGACTATATCTCAAAAAATCTAAGTAAAATTTTACTTGTATTTGATGGTTTCGACGAGTTTACTGGAAGAATGGAAAGAAGAAGCAGCAGTGATATCATTCGCATTCTAGCATTAGAGCAATACAAGTCATGCAAGATAATCGTTACCACACGGCCATGGAGAAAACATGAATTCGCATTGGATAAGCACCTTGCCGAAGCTTACACTACAATAAACGTCGAAGGATTCAACAAGGCGAACTTAACAACTTACATCGAAAGATACTTTCGCATTAGAAACATGGACGCTCTTTCAAATAGTTTGATCAGTTTCATGAAAGAAAATGACATTATCTGGTCGAACATGGCTTATTTTCCCATTTACTGTGCAATGCTTTGCCTCATGTGGAGTGAATTCAGTGAAAAGAAACGAAAAGATATGGCAAAAATGCAGACTTTTTCTGAGCTTTTCCAAGAAATTATGTCTTTTCTAAAAGCACATTATGCATCAAAAACATGTGAACATTTACAGAGTAATAAGGCTACCGAGCAATGGAAGGAGGCGGGTAAGGCGATTCAAGAAATAAGTGTGATAGCGCTGAATGGTCTGTTTACAAGGAATCTTTCCTTTCTTGAAGATACATTTAAAGATTGTCCATTTGCCATGGAAACGTGCTGCCGGATCGGAGTTTTGACAATAGAAAGAGATATCATCGCAGGGGTGCGTCGGCGTTATGAAAACCTTTCATCCTTAGTTGAGTCAATAGTTTCCTTTCCCCACAAATTGTTCCAGGAATATGTTGCAGGATTATATGTTGGAAATATGTACGCCAAAGATTTTATCATGTACGAACAATTGAAACGACAACTTATTCCTCGAAGGGACGAGTTCCGCTACTTACTATACTTCGCATCAGCCTTGCAGAAGAAACTTGGTTTGGATATCCTCGATGGCGTAATAAAGGGACCTGATCGAAGTGAAGTGACTTCTGGTGATTTTGATTATGAAAAAATTCCTGATTCCAGTTATAATAAGCGTGATTTCTGTATTGATTTAGCCTTTGAATGTCACACTAAAGAGGCCGCCAGAGCAGTTGGAGAACTATGGGAAGAACACACACTATCACGGGATATGTCTGAACACACGAAGTCAGGAGTTGTGTTCCTCGTGCACACCAACCAAGTGGTGAGCTTACCTTTCAACTAGACAAGGAGGTTACTATTGAAATGTATTTAAATTGGCAATGCTATTTTGAGTTTATTTATCTTGACCTTCCTCTGTGATTGCTTGAGCGAAAAATCTTTGCTCCACCCTTTTATGAGTTCTAAAACTTTATGCCCTGATTGTTATTTATGTTGCAGTTTAGTATTCAATTACTGAAGTATGGTTTGAAATGACTCCGTCACATTTTACAGCTGTAAAATAAGGTGCCCTGTAACCTGACTCAAGACTAACATATGTTGTTTATGTATTGTCAATTTAGTAATGTATGAATCACTGGTGCTCTTGAAAAGTTTTGACTGAGACAACAGCTTGTCGCGACAGAATAACTGCCGCTCATAGGGTAGAAGCACAGCCATATCATTCTACATTATTTTTGTTTTCTGATTTGTCGACGGCATATAGCATGTCAGATGTATTCCCACATTCAAAATTCTAATCTCGTTAGTGTACAAATTTTTCCATAAGAAAATTGTTTAAAACAAAAACAAAACAACCCCTGAAAAAACCCAAAACTGACCCTAAGTCTAACACCAAAATTAACAACAAAGAAAGCATATTGTGACCGTGCACCATAAAACAAACATTCGCACCCCTTGATTTAATTTCAGTGCTCAAAACAGTTGAAATGGATCAACAGAGTCAATCTTGAGGTTTTCATATTTTCTGAAAGAGCTATCCTTCGTCTACATTATGCTTTGATAGGGGATCATAAATGATCATGAATGAGAAAGTGTGTTTTCAGCAGTTTTTCTACAACTTTTTTTATTCTTTTTCTATTTATTTATTTATATATTTTTTTTTTTTTTGGGGGGGGGGGTAGAATGATCAGGTATGTTGTACAGGTCCCTTGTCATTTCTTGAAATCCCTAGCACACTCTTCAATTTCCAGTCTAATAACTTTTGAAAGGATAACGCTACTGCTTTGAAAGTTGACATTAATTATGGACAGAATATGTAGATATAACATGCTCAATTTCAGCTCAAAGGAACTGTACAGTACGAGATGGGGATTCATGCAGTGAACATTCCTAAGTGAGATAATGAGAAACCTCTTTTGAAATATGAAAGATCATGTAATTTTAAGATGGATTCAACGTTGATTTGATGGAAAGTTGCTTCAAATGGCTGAGGTATCAAACAAGTGATAATTATAAAAAGGCGACAGACCACGCCTTTTACAAGGATCTCTTTGTTTCACCTGGATTTTGGATATCTCAACCATTTCAAAACCGATTTTCATCAAATAAACTTTTGATACCCTTTAGAATTGCATGTTCTTTGACATCTCATAGAGTAGTTTCTGAATATCTCACAAAACGTTAAAACCTAAATCTTCACCTCAAGCAGAACTGTACACACCCTTTAATCTGATAATCCCTTCATTGTTGGTGCTCTGTGGTTTACATCCTGTGTTTCGGCCCTTTCATCACACAGCTAGTAATGCTTGGTAAAGATTCAGACTTGAATACACTATGTACTCCAGAGCCTCTTTTTTCCTTTCAAACTTTTCCAGAGTGTGTGCTTTCTTTCCAGTATTTAGAAAGGTTAGGGGAGTGTGTCTGAATTGAGTTACACATCATTTAAAGCTTAGAGTCTGTGATGCAGGGTCACACATGAAGAGTTTGGTTTCAAAAAGTACAAAATCCATAATTTCAAGTTCTGAAAAAAAAAATTGAATTTTGATTTTCATATGTAGCAACCTCAGATTGGAATGATATTTCCCTCAGTTTACTGCTATATTATACAACAACCACTCCGTAAGAAAATCCAGGTCCGTACATTTATTTTTAATGAATTAATCATTTTTATAAAACTGTTTGTAGATGTAGCACGCACCTTTTGGAACCGAAAGTGGATGTAGTCCCCTTTGAAACTGAAATTTTACATACCAGAGATTCGCGGATTTATTTCTTTTAGGCTTTTTTTTTTTCAGCAATGGTGTTGGAGATGG
The DNA here is from genome assembly GCF_964275005.1 of Diadema setosum. Taxonomy (NCBI): domain Eukaryota; kingdom Metazoa; phylum Echinodermata; class Echinoidea; order Diadematoida; family Diadematidae; genus Diadema; species Diadema setosum. Next base: position 36,339,814 of record NC_092687.1, read on the forward strand.
GATGTGCTGTCCAGGGAACATAGGTAATTGACAATGCCCTGCCCTATTTAGCAGCTAGAATAACAAACTAATTTGCACAGCTAACGCCCCACTTCTCCCTTGCTGAGCAATATTTTCAATGAATGATTGCCGTTGGTCAGAAGCATTTAAACAAGTTTCGCATGCTTCAATGTTCTGGATCAATCGAATTTTTTTTTTTTTTTCTGAGGGAGGGAGGATCCATTATGCATAAAAGGTTATAGTAGAGGAGGGGTCACAGAGACACACCACCCCTATACAGGATTACCCAACCAGGCACGGGGACATTTAAAAACATAACGTACCCATTATGTTTTCCTATCACAGCCTCCTTTCTTTCCGACAGGCTTTGTTACTCATTTCCTTTCTACACCTCAGCTTTTATTTCTGTTGTCTTCACGTTGTTTTTTTTTTTCCTTCTCACCAGGTGATTTCTCTTTCCCCTCTTCCTTTTTTTTTTTTCTCACGGGCATTATCTCGCGATTTCTTTTCTTATTCTTATTGGTATTAAGTTTTGGCTATTTTTCTCTCTGTAAATTCTCCCTCCTTCTATTCAATATATTTTTTTCTTCTTCATACTTTTTTTTTTCAGTGAAACTTCAAAGGAAAAAGGTGGAAAAGCAGCCTCTGAATGTGCTGTAATAGCTCAATGATTTAATCAAATTAGTTACATGAATTTCATTCCCGAATTTTCTTATCAGGTAAGAAACAAATCCGATACGAATTTTCTATCAGGTAAGAAACAAATCCGATAATCTAAAAGCTGATAAAATCTGATTTTCTCATTGTAATAAAAAAAACCTCTTGTTTGAAATGCAGCTTTTTGTTATTATAAGTGTGAAGACGTCCTAAAAATGAATACATCAAGACCAAAAAGTGAATTTTGATTAAAAAAAAATGCATTACCTTTTTCAACTGAGATCTTCATATGTGACCATGCATCACAAAACCAACAAAAAGTCGCCACGCATGGATTTTAGCTAAGGGCAGATTCTGAAAGAGCAGACTCTAATCTTTAAAATGATGTATGATTCAATACAAATGGTCTCCTCTAACCTACCTAAATACTAGAAAGAAAGCACACACTCTGGAAAAGTATGAATTGAGAAAAGAGGATCTGAAGTACAGGGTCTATTCAAGCACTTAATCCTTCACCAAGCTGCGCTAGCTGTGCGACGAAAGGGATAGAACATAGGCTGTCAACCACCAGAGCAACAATGAAGGGATTATCAGATTAAGCTGAAATCGAGCATGTTCTGCTAACACATTCTGTCCATGATTACGGCCTACTGGAAAAGAATTTGAGATGCGCACGCAAGTCCGATTTAACCGCAGCCAAGTTTTGAGCATGACCACAACTTGTTTTTTTTTTTGTTTGTTTTTTTTTGTTTTGTTTTTGTGTTGTTTTTCCCGCGTGAGTCGCGGTGATGCCCGGAGAGGTCCATGCAGAAAACCAGTTGGAGTCCCTTAGCGGCAGCAGCTCGCAGGCAACTCCCACGCAGGTACTTCACAGTTACCGTATGCCGCCGGCAAAGATAATGACATTCTGTGGGACTTATGTCATTCCTTTAGAGGAATTCCTTCGCTGAGTTGGCAGCCCCTACGCGCCTGGCACACAGGTCACACTGTATACCCGAAAGTAGAATTTAAGTAGAACGGGTCCAGCGAGTTCGACACATGCACCGACTCACCCAAATCCTTGTCCGACCTCAGACATTGGCTGGTATGCTTACACTTTACACTTGCTCTTACACTCAACAAGCCCGCGTAGCTTGCCCAAAAAGGTGTGACAGGGCCTAAACATGGTTGCGGGTATAAAAACAGATTTGCGTGAGCACCTCCGTGCGACTACGGGTGAGATACGTGCCAGATACTGTCATGAGCGGTTCATTTGCGGAGACCTCCGTGTAGTAAAAATCATTTCTTCGCAAGTTGCACGCAATGCTTTCTCGGAAAGGTGTGACACGGCCTTTAGCGACTTAATATTACATAAAATAATAGAATGAAGAGCCTACAACCCAAAGGTGCTAAATCCAATGAAAAATGATGGAATTATTGCCTCTTGGAAGCAAGCTATTCATCTCTTATTGTATATCGCTTGCGATTAAGTAAACGTATTGTTGTACAACACGATATATCCTGCTCATGGCATTGGCACGATTCAGCAGTTTCCCCATCAACACGACTTCTTCACTTCGCAAGAAGACATTAGGCCACGTACAAAATAATGGGTACGGCACACCCCAGACCTTGCCCATGCATAGACTGAAATTGTTACTCTTTTTTTGTGTGTGTGTGCGTAAAAGAAAAGAACCTTGGTGTTTATTCAACTGCGAGCTGTATACAATAAGTTGATCCAACTTAACTCCTTATGCGCCACGGTGTAAATCCGCTGTGTTCCACATCATTCTGAGAACGCACCGAACATGCAGGCATGACTTTAGTACACATTCCGTGTTTCAAGTCAATGTAAGTTACATAGTTGTTGTATACGATGAATATGCAAAGAGCAAATTCTACAGAAAATGCGAAGATTTATATTTTTATATGATTTTTTTTTTTTTTAATTAATCTATCATTCTTTTCCAATCAAATAATCAGTAGATACATATAATTGCCCCGGCATGGCTATTGCACTCAAAACAGTATCAGAAACTAAGAATTTACTCGCAACTCTACTAGGCAATGCTGCTTGATGTCATATCACAACATTATGCGAACTCCTCTTTCATAATTCCTCCTTTCGCGACCACTTATTCCTACCAGCGATATATTACGTCAACACATTTAATGTATTGAACGTATCCGGTTTATTATTTTTTTTCATTACCTCTGACGCCCGTTAATGTAACTGAGTGTTTATTTCTATCGCCCAATGCTTACTAATTTCCACGGATCTCTCTATCAATCAATGTTCTTTCAAATACAGCGATCACTATCTGTTGACAAAGTGAACTGTGGAAGAACTGTGTCACGTTACCTGGCGGAGGGAATGTGTTCCAGCAGAGTGTTGCACAAACTAACAATAACTGACTCACGATTCCACACAGACTTCTACAATATCATGGGAGACAAGGCTTCAATCTGTCTGGTGAGCTATTCCATGACGGTGTTATATTTCGACAATATTGTGCAATACAGAATGAACTTCAAGAGTTGGACAGTATGCAAATATACATGTGACCGCGCATGACAAACCAACAAAACGTCGCACTCCCTGATTTTACATGAGGACTCAAAATATGTTCAATAGGCTAACCCAGTCAATTTTGAGAGTTTCTTTACCTTTTCTGAAAGAACACTTTCATCTTGTACATCATTCTAAAGTTTGGGCTCATTAAACGAGTGGGATATTATGACTTTATGATTTTTTTTTTCATATATTTTTTTTAATTAGTGTGAAAAGCTGTCTCTTAAAGGCGCATTGTCCCTGTATAGTGTAGAGGGAGCTGTTGACGATACTGCCGATCACCGTTAGCATTGATACGAAGATTACCGAAGTTGAGCAGCTGTCATCAAGAGTAAAGTGCGTAGGTGTTGCTAAGTAACGTTACCTTCGTTGTCTTCTCTGAGCATCGCGCAGTCTGTAGTAATGCCAGGGTGCGTACACATGTGCTTGTTATAATGAGATCACAAAAGAAGTTTGCTAGAGCTGTCATCCCCCTTAAAGCAGATTCATGAGCCCAACTGTGATCGGACCGCTGACTACAGTGAATCGGACTTCTTCGGACTTGGGGAAGTGGGCCACAGCGTAAGCGCTAAAGAGGAGTCGATAGCGTAGGTCTCTATATGAAACTTGCGCCGTGCGCCCGCGTACGCATTTAACTAAAACACTGAGACCATGCGCCTTTACAGTAACTTTTTTTTTTTTACTTCTTACTCACTCTTCACTTCCAAATATGATAACTTGGTATTTGTTAATTAGTTGGTAATTTGGTATAGCCATTAATAGAGCGTATTAATTTTGCATGCTTACTTCACTTTGATAATTATTCCTTCATTCAGGTGCGAGATTCTGCACGTTGTCTCCCTCTACAAAATAAATTTGTTAAGATCGCAACTGCTGATCTGTAACAAATTTAATTTGTAGAGGGAGACAACGTGAAGAAACTTGCACCTGAACCTTCACCCCTCTGAATAATATGGATAAAATGGTGTTTTATATACCAATTCAAAGGTAATTCAATTAGCTATCAACCTAGTATCTCAACGAAAAGGTTAACTTTACGCGTAAGTGAACGCATTCGTTTTTCTCTTCCGACGCACAAAAGTAAAAATTGCAAAAATGGTCAAGTTGTTATTCAAACGCTTTTGCTCTTCCATATGATAATGAGAACAAAAGGAAAATTCAACACAATGGAAACGCAAGTTAATTTGCGAAATCAACCTTTGATCTCTATGTTTTCTCTGTAACCCTCGAAAGATTAAGAAAAGCAAAAAAAAAAAATGGAGGAAAATGTACAATCTTCTATCAAATCCGCACTCAAAAGACATAAGAGACAAAAATGATGGTAAACTGAAAGTTAAATCTTAAATGATATTTGGTTGCTGAGTTTGTCTCATGCATTCTTAAATTCCTTACTTAAAAGGTAAAAAAAGAAATTCTTACGACTTACTCCCTATGTCCTTTAAAATTGGAATTGGTGGAAAGTGCTGATGTTCCAACCTCAGTTTCCCCCCATGTTTTTTTTTTTTTTTTTTTTTTTTTTTTTAATGCAAGGGCAAACAGGGGAAAGGTAAGTTATTTCTGCTGATTCATCGATGTCTCTCATTGGAAACTTGGAGGGCATTAGCAAATGAATTTCATTATGTCAAAGTCTGTAATTTTTTACATTTGTGCCTTCGAAGACAAAAGCGAATGTGTACACTCAAGCGTATAGAGTTTCCCTTTTTATTGACCTTCTAGGTTGATAACCAATGAAATTACCTTTAATATGGTATAAAAAATTAATATTACCTAGATAATCTACAAGAAAATGAACTTGAAAATGTGTTTACTTTCTTTTCTTTTGCTGCATGTATGTTGCTATAATTATATACATATACCTGATTCGTAAATTTAAAAAAAGAAAGAAAATAAATGAAGGGAACTTTCGATATACACAAACAATATGATTTTACATTGTTATCTCTTTTTCTTTTTTTATGACACTAAATTTTATCCATGGTCATCTTATCTACAGCAGAAACAATGCAGTAACATCCTTGTTTATCCTTGAAACATTACATCAGATGGTATCTGCACAAATGCATTTTACACAAATTACTTCGTTCATACTATACTAGTATAAGAACCATGCAACTAGAATAAAATTCGGTTTCATTTAATCTTACACCTTACGCGTGGCAAAACATGCGTGTAAATACGTACAAGGCTTGCTTCCGGCTTCTGCATTTCATACATAATGCAGTAATGTTCATTTTTTTTGCAATTGATATTGTGTTTTATTAATTTTTCAGTGGTTCCTATATTTTCCTTTGTTTTTGATTTTGTTTTCTATAGATTCAAGATCTAAATCTGTCTTTGACCAGCTGGGATAACGATCCTCAACATCAGTCCTTCATATGGAAAGGCCTGGCCAGATTGGTAAAACTTATGCCAAACCTTTCAAGCTTCAGCCTGAAATGTTCCTATTTGAACGGTACCTTTCTCTCAGAAATCGTCGACGTAGCAGGATCATGTCGGGTACGTCACCTCGATACGGTTTATATCACGTTTGGTCGCTTGTGCATATTATGATTCCGATGTCATATTGTATTGTATTGTATTGTGTTTGATAAACTTTATTAACCGGACTGGCGACCGTCCCTGAGTATAAAACCATCTTATTTGAGTGTTCTTTGCAGACAAGAAACTTTATGTTCAGTAGTTTGTGTTACGTTACATTTCGATTTCTTTATTTTGCTACATATCAATCCCTTTGAATCTGTTTCATTGATTTCATCCGTGTTTACTCTACGCTTTATTTTGCTATCTTTTCTACAGATTGAAAATCTGAAGTTGTGTTTGAACAGCTGGAATGACGGTTTTCAACATCAATCCTCGATGGGAGGTCTCTTGGCCAAATGGGTATTCACTATGCCGAGACTTGCAAGTTTCAGTCTTGAATGTCCTTGCCTCGACGATACATTTTTCTCGAAATCTCGGCATCTATCCTCGGCATCACCCTGTCAGGTAGTAATACGTCACCTTGGAATATTTATTACGTGCGTGATGGGATATAATTTGTTTGGTTGGTTGATTGGGTGCATGCCCGGCGCAACGTTTTTAAACGTGTGTGTGTGTGTGTGGGGGGGGGGGGGACATTTCCGTATTTCATGAGCTAACAAGCCCCCCCCCCACCCCCGAAAAAAGGGCCTTCGCGCCACTTTCGAGTTTCTTCAGCTAACAAGCAAAGCAAAACCAAACAAATGAGAAAAATATGGTCTTCATCTCTTCTTTCTTACCTTTTTTCCAGGTTTCTTCAGCTGACAAGCATAAACAAAACCAAACAAGAAACAACCACACACACACACACGCACACACACACACACACACAAAGGACGTTTACCATTTCATTTATTCTTCTAGTCCCAATTCAGTGGTAAAAAAAAAAAGATGTTCGGGGGCCCTACTTTTTACGAGTGGGTTGATTTAATCCATTAACCAGTCTACGACAGTATTGATTCCAAATAATCCAATTTACGAATGCATTTCCTTTGCCAAATTACTCCCAGTGTTGAAATTCAATTTATTGAATAGTTCGTTATCTGCACATTTACCTAAGTGTGCTGCCATGTAAAGTTATGTTGTCATAAAACTTTCCAAAGAACAATAATTTCAACGTACATGAGGAAATGGATTAGTGCGGACATTTTGGTTTCTACCTACAGGGGAGAACTGTTACCCTTTCGTATACCGACTATGAATTATTCATCAACGGTTTAAAAAAAAAAAAAAAAAAAAAACATTGACGAACAGTGATAAAATAACCTTCATAGAGTTACCAAGTCCACGAATCCGTTTTATTCGTTTGGCTAATACTAACCAACCTATTATGGCTTATATCCGTGAACAAGTCCGTGACTGCTGCATCTATTTGTTGAATCCGTTCAAACCACGGCCGTCAGATGGTAAAACGGTCTATCTCGAAAATTGCTGTTCTGAGAAAAATGACTTTAAAATTTAGAGGTTTGAGCTTTTTCAGGAGATGGGTGTAATGCATTTCTAGCAATGGGACAAGAAGAAGCATATTAAACACTGATAACTCAAGAATTTTGTACTTATTTGGGGTTTTAATTATAAAATAAATGAGATTTTTGTGCAGATAGACTGTTTAACCACAGCACATGTATACACTCCCGCTACACATCATAAGATGGTAAAATGGTCTATCTTCTAGATAGACCACAAACACTATGTAAGCTGGTCTAACTCGAAGATAGACCATTTTACCATCTGACAGCGATGATTTAAAAAATCTCAGTTAAGAAGGTTATATGGTTTATGTAAAAGATAGCTCGTTTTACCTCCAAACGATATTACCGACAATGGGCTAACTCAAAGATAGTATACAAATGATGCACAGGATAGAGTGCGTTAGTGGAGGCGTATAGCGCACTCGAGGGTATTTACAATTGTGAAACATGCACGAGGCGCATCCTGTGCATCATTTGTTTTATAAAATGGGTCGAAAATTCGAAAACTAACAGTATTTTTCAGCGTTTTTCACGTACCTTTGTGGGTAAAGACGTCCGAAGATGTTCGTCCCAAACATTTACGCACGTCGTACTCGGAAATCCCGCACACGGTATAAGTATGATGGGGGGTTGGGTTTCCGGACACTTAAGTTCCCGCATGAAAACTTTAACATTTTACATAGAATATGCGCCCTTTACCTTAAAGACTTGATATAGACTCCTCATATAGGCCTACTAGACAACATACTCTGAAAACGGCGTGAGAATTAACCTGCTAAATCATTGGATTTGCCCTTCAAAGTGACTCCATGTACGCGTCCGGTCCCACAACGCTTGGTCTACTGTACTGTACGTATGAGAGTATACGTACGCCACACATGTTAACGTCATATGCACAAGGGAAGAAAGGCCGGCCCGCCAGCAGCCCGAACTATAAGTTGTTTCCAGGATTGACAGCGCGTATGCATGCAATTCAAAGGAGTCGCCGCGCGCACAGACGATCGGCAATAGGATTTAACACGCAGTGCGATGGGACTTCTAGAATAACCAAAGCACACGTGACTCATTACAGCGCTTTCTATTGGCTACATTCCTGAACCCATTTCATAAACTGTTTTACCATCAAATCTGAAGGAAAAATACAAAACAGTACCAAGATAGCGGCTATTATCTCTAAAAACAAGACATGATGGGAATTTCTCGATAGCACGATTTGAAAGAGCACCCTTACATGTCCCGGAAAGTGAATTTACCTCAAAAAGTCAAATTTTCGAGTTAGACCGTTTTACCATCTGATGGCCGACCACTGCTTGTCATGTCTCATGTCCGCCGTTCCGAAAATTCTTTTCCTACATGTTCGATGTGCATTCTAAAATAGATAAATAAATAGATGATAAAGTGAAAAAACAAACAAACAAATAAATTAATTAATACATAAATAAATGAATAAATAAATAAATAAATAAATAAATAAATGAATAAATAAATAAACAAATGACGCCATCCGGAATGCGTTCCAAACATTTGGTCCTATTCTTGTGACCGGACCGAAAGTTTTGCCAATGTTTGCAAATAAATGTATTTTATACGCTATTGGAGACCGTTCCTGCGGCATTCTTGACCACAAGAAACAGTCGTATTGCATTCTAAGTGCGTTCTTAGTGTATTATATGTTGTCACGCTGCATTATCTTTGAACTTGTGAAAATCAAAGTATTTTTGGCAGCCATTCCTAAAACCTGATGACCGCATTCGAAGTGAATTTGTACTGTATTCGAGGCGACTTCCGACCAGACTTAGTGCGGCATCCGAAATGCTTTCTAAAAATCTTGACCGCATTCTAACATCGTTATCAATATTTCTTCTGCGTTCCAGTTAAATTCGGGCAGCTTTCGAGAACTCAAAATTCAATCGGGATGTCTAGGGATGATTCGAGAAGGGTTTGAAGTACATTCCGAATATCGAACAACATTCCTACCAAGCTAATATAATTTGATTTTTTTTTTTTTCCGAATGAGTCACGAATTTTGAAAGTCCTTCAGGCTTGTTCTGCTTGATTCATGCTGATTCCGAATTAGTGTGACGGGGTAATATTGCAACTGAATATTGGAATTTTCTCTGTATTCATAGACAGAGACAGTGGGTCACCGATTGTGCGTACTCCTTAAAGGACAAGTTCACCTTCATAGACATGTGGGTTGAGTGAATGCAGCAATTAGTAGAACACATCAGTGAGAATTTGAGCAAAATCGGGCAATCTGTTCAAAAGTTATGAATTTTTGAAGTTCCTGCTTAGTCACGGCTGGATGAAAAGACTACTATAGCTTGTGATGTCATATGAGTACAACTACATAAAGAAAGAATAAAGGAAATTCAACATTATATTATTTCCATTTTTTCTCGCATAACAAAACAAAACTCGACTTCTCTCTTTCAGTAGGCAGGGGGGATATGCCTAATATTACCCTTAACATACGTCAGTAGCAAGTCGAAGAAATGTGCACTTTATTCAAAAAGTAAAGTTTTTTGAAATTCTCTTTTTATTTTCCTTATATAGCTGTACGCATGTGACATCATACACTGTAGTAGTCTTCGCTTCCAGCAGTGACTGCGCAGATACTTAAAATGTTCGTAACTTTTGTACAGATTGTCCAATTTTCCTCAAACTTTCACTGATGTGTTCTACTAATATTGCTGCATTCTCTCAATCCTTATGTACATGAAGATGGACTTGTCCTTTAAGGACGTTTGTTGTGGTACAAATTGTTGCCCCTGCACAAATTGTCGCCGTCTTAAACGGGCAACAAATTATGCAGGGAGTTGAGGCACAAATTGCTGCCCCAGCATAATTTGTCGCCTGGTGACAATTTGTGCAGAGGGCTGACGACACAAATTGTCACCCGCCCTCGAAGCACATTTGCGGGGGGGGGGGGGGGGAGGGGGGGTTATATTTATCTTGACATAGGCATTGGAATACCAACAATTAACTAACACGGATACATCCATGCAAATAATTAATGTAAAAAACAAGTCACGTTAAGGTTTCGAGGAAGTGTGTGTATGTGCGCACACACACGATAATTGAGTTTCCGTTTGTGTGTGAGAGTGTCGGTATTATTGTGTATGGTGATTGTATGGAGGGATGTGCGCGAAGGCGGATTTAAACGTGAAGGAGGGGGGGGGGTACTAGTATGCGTGTGTTAGCTCCTCAGATTGTGTGTGTTTACAAGTGAGTGTGTGTGTGCGTGCGTGCGCGTGCGTATGTTTGCGTTTAGGTGGGGTTAGTATCAAGCACCACACATGCAGAAAGATTCCTCACATATTATGGTCTAAACACACACACACACACACACAACGCACACCATGTGCAGGGGCGGCGCAGCTGTGGGGGCCGTGGGGGCTCGGGCCCCCACACTTTTTGTGCACCATACAAAGGAATACATAAGGTGTCATCAGTTTGGGCCCCCACACTTTTTTCAACCCGGAAGTACGTAAGTGGCACTAAAATTAAAATGGGAGGGGAAAGAATGAGCTGAGGACCTTTTTTTTTTTTTTTTTTTTTTTTTTGCTTGTCAGCTGAAGAAACCCGGAAGTGGACGGGGAGAGATGAGCTGAGGACCCTTATCTTTTTTTTTTTCTTGTTTTTTTTTTGTTTTTTTTGTTTTTTGCTTATCAGCTGAAGAAACCCGGAAGTGGACGGGGACGGGGAGAGATGAGCTGAGGACCTTTTTTTTTTTTTTTTTTCTTTCTTTCTTTTTTTGCTTGTTAGCTCGTGAAACCCGGAAGTGGGCCCCCACACTTTTGAAAACAGTATGCCGGCCCTGATGTACAACACATACCATGTAGCTCCCCCCCCCCCCCAACACACATACACATCATGTTTACCAGTTATACCCACCCCCCGGCCACCCAAGTTTAACATAGGAACAACTACCCCAACGATACAATTCGTAGTGTATCTTAGTATTATCTCCTGTAGCTTGAAGACAACGACCGACGACATTTTTTTTTTTTTTTTTTTTTTTTTTGCGCAGCTACGTTTCAGTTTACCCGCAGAAATTGCCGCCATTGACGTCAACAATTGGGAACTGCACGAACAGTACAATTTGACAAATTGTGCAGGGACGACATTTAATACGTGGAGTGCTTGCGGCACACATTATCGCCCCTGCACAAATTGTCGTCCCTGCACAGTTTGTCGCCTGTCGACAAATTGTTGACCTCAATGGCGACAATTTGTGCAGGCAAAATAAAACTGCGGCTGCACAAATTGTCGTCGGCCGTTCTCTTCAATTAAGCAGAAGATAATGCTAAGATGCACTACGAATTGTAACGGTGGCGAATTATGTGGTTTGGTTGGTTCTTCCTGTGTTATGCTTGGATTGGATGGGTATAACCGGTAAATGTAATATATTTGTGTATGTGTGTGTGTGGGGGGGGGGGGTGAACGGTATGTGTTGTGCATGGTTTATAGGTGCGTATATGTGACGTGTGTATGCGTGTGTGCATACATGTAGTAGTGCGTGTGTGTTTGGAGATGATTATTATGTGTGGAATTTGTGTGCATGTGTTGTGATGCATCCGCCTTCACACACATCTCAGCTTACACACATCAAACACACAGACACACATTTATACATGCAGACATCCCTTACGCGCACCTGCAGTTTCGCATCTTTTCTGAAAGAGCTCTTCTTCTACATGTACTGAATGTACTGACTGGCAGTGATTATGCAGGGATTTATGGTCGTGGATCAAAGGTCAGGGGGTCAAAAGTCAAGGTTATCTTCTAAAAATGTCACTTTTCCCTCATATTTATTATCAACGCAGTGCCTGTAGGATTTCACTTGAAACAGAATAAAACATGTCTTGCCCAATTGAGATACTCTTGGTCAGAGGTCAAAAGGTCAAATACCAAGTGAAAGTGCTAAATTTCACTTCTTCCACCATTAAAAAAAAAGTGGCTCAAGGTATCTTCTTGGAACTTTGTAACTATCTTTGCATGTTCTATTTCACAGTGTTTCTCTTGGGAATTTTAGGGTCATAGGGTCAAAGGGTCAAGGGACAAAGGCCAGGTTAAAATCTGAAATTGTTAATATTCAATACTAAAATCGCTCTTTTTAACCACACTTTGAAATTACTTAACGCATAAACTTATTAAAGAGTCAGAAGTTAAGTGATAACCCTCAAATCACCAAATACCTGCACCTGTAAACAATATATGGCCATTCAACCAATTATACCTATTTCGTTAGTTTAAGGACAGTGAACATTCAACACATTCGTGACGAACATGAACATTTTACCAATTATGTGAAACTGTCAACCCACATTGCCAGAAAATTGTACTATTAGGAGAATCATGCATTATGGCAGAGGTATACCAGTCGCCATAGCAACATATAAGTTCTAATTTTATTCTTTATTCTAATTGTTTTTTATATTTGTTTTCTCTTTTACAGATTCAAGTTCTGAAGTTAACTGTTTTGACGTGGGATGACGGTTTTAATAGTCAAAATTCAAAGGGGGACGACTTGGCCCAATGGATATTGACTATGCCAAATAGTTCAAGCCTCAATCTGACATGCCCTTACCTGGACGCTAATTTCTTTTCAACAGTCGTCGCCTCACAACAATCATGTCAGGTATGTCACTCTGAACTATCCATGCGATGTCATAATCCTTATTTTATGCAATAATTTGGTCACATTTTAATGCGACTGGCATCCTTCCCCAAGGAAACCATAGACCATTCTCTTTGCATAACATTTGATGGGTACTTTTTTATTTGCCCTTCGGGTTCGATCTGTTTTGCGATATTCCAGAGGTTTTGTTTCTCATCTGTTTCCACCACTATCAAGTCATTTAGTGTAACAGGAAAAACGATCAACGATGATAGTGCATGCTATAAAGGAGAATCGTACTTTCATCGTTTAAAGACTGTGACTTATATATTGACATAGGTGATTTAGGCAGAATAGTCTCCGTATAATGCTTTTAACATTATTGTGTTGGTGCTTTGTTTGTTTCTTTGTTTGTTTCATTTTCATCTGAGAAGATGAAGGAATAGCCAATATTCAGCTGCAATAGTTGGTCTTCCAGGCGGTCCGCGTGGATGTAGGGCGGGACCACTTGGCCAGGTTAACCCTATAAAGCCCAAGGGGGGGGGGGGCACATTGTGCCCCCTACCAGATTTTCGTTTGCCACTCCTTCGCCCTTAATCCGATTTCAACCAAATTTTGTGAATTTTCCTAAAATCGTATTGCAAACATTTTTGATTTATAATGTAGATATATTTGATGTTGCTGGTTGCCATGGCAACCATAAAATGACAACCATGTCAGTCAGATCGTGCATCTTTTTTTCTGTTCCCATTTCTTTTAACAGCATTACAGTGAATGAAATGGGTGTTTCTTGGCTTAAATTTGTTGAAGAAGCAAAATTTCAAATAATCATGGTCCTGGAAAGTTATTCTTATTATTTCCTTTGTTTTTATGTGACTAGGGCATAGAACAAAATAGAGATAAATGAAAACAATAATGATATTATATTCTAAAGATTGTCCGTATATTTTTGATTCCTTCACCCAAGTTATGCCTCTAATATCATTAGTTTATCACATTATCAATTTGCAATCTCAAAATTCCAGTATTATGCAAATATGAAATGTCATAACTATACATGTACCCATCACAAACATTTCATCCCAGGTCTCAAAATGTATCACTATGTTGATATGAATATCGCCTCCTTGTGGTAACCTTGACAAATTTCAACCATAACAAAACTCAATAGTGAAATTCCACTTGCTTAACATTCGTGGCAAATATGAAAATTATTGGTCTATAATAAGACATATATAATGGGGATAAAGAAATTATACAGAAAATCATGTTTTTAGCTTAATTTTCTATGTATTTCTTTATATTTTGCTAAATAGCGCCCTCCATGGTTGACCTAGTGAAAATTCAAATGTACGGTCATGTAGAGTATGAGTTACTCTACCCACGTGCCAAATATGCCCCCCCCCCCCCCCCCAACCCTTGGGCCTGCGAGGGGTCAAAACAGCTTGGGCTTTATAGGGTTAAACACTCTGCTCTTTGTGATGAATAAAATGAAGTGGGGACATTTGCGTGCACTACTTGTGAATCTTTCATACACGGGACCCCCGTCTTATATCCTATGCGAGGGAGAGAGTATTATTGCCTCTTACTGTACGAGACAGAATGAGTATTGCTCAGTAGGAAACGAGAGTTGAACCTTGGTCATGTTTGTTTTAGGATCGTGAGGCAGACGCGCTACCGACTGAGCTAACTCACGGCAACTATTTCGCACAGAATATTTTGAATCTTTCATACACGGGACCCCCGTCTTATATCCTATGCGAGGGAGAGAGTATTATTGCCTGTTACTGTACGAGACAGAATGAGTATTGCTCAGTAGGAAACGAGAGTTGAACCTTGGTCATGTTTGTTTTAGGATCGTGAGGCAGACGCGCTACCGACTGAGCTAACTCACGGCAACTATTTCGCACAGAATATTTTGTTTGTGATAGGAATCGTGGAGGAACAAAATGTCAAGTAGCCTACTTATAAGGTATACCTTTTACCTCTTGTGGGGCGTTGACGGGGCTTTTTTTTTTTTGGGGGGGGGGGAGGTGTTACGACACATTTTGATAAATTGCACATTTTGGTAACTTTCTGCTCCTCCACAATCATCACAAAAAACAAATTGTAAGTGCAGTTGGTTTTTGTCCCCACCGAATGAGTTCGGCAGCCTAAAGGCCGTGTCACACCATTCCAGGCAAGCTACGCGGGTTTGTTGCGAGTAAGGTTTCCCAGCACGCAGGAAAATTATCTCGCCCGTAGTTGCCCGGACCTGCGCAGGCAAGTCCGATTTACCCCCAGCCAAATTTTGAGCAGCACCTCGCAAGCAACTTCCACGCAGGTACTTCGCAGTACCTGTATGCGGTCAGCGCAGGCCAAGATAATGACATTATGTCATTTCAGTTGGACTTCTGTAATTCTTTAAGATGAATTTCTTAGTTGTCGGCCCCACGCGCCCGGCACGCAGGTCATACAGAATACCCGCAAACAGAACATAAGTAGCACGCATCCAGTAAGTAAGGCACATATATGCATAACTCTGACAGATCCTTATCCACCCTCAGAAATTGTCCTTTATGCTGGAAAATCTTCACACGCAACAAGCCCGCGTAGCTTGCCCGGAAATGTGTGACAATGCCTTAACATCGTTACGGCTAAAATCGGCGACTACGGATGAGATACGTGCTAGGTAATGTTACGTGCAGGTCACCTCCGGGGACCACTGGGTAGTAAGATTCGCAAGTCGCACGCAAGGCTCGCCCAGAAAGATGTGACACGGCCGGTAAGGCCATGTCACACCTTACCGGCCAAGCTACGCGGGCTTGTTTCGAGTAGGGATTCTTTTTTTTTTTTTCAGCACTTGTGTCTTATTTGCTACACGCGTGCTACTTACCTTCTACTTGCGTGACCTGCGTGAGAACTTTGAAACAGATCCGTTTTTTTTCTGTTATGAGTGACTTGCGGGTACTGCGAAGTACCTGCGTTAAAGTTGTCCGCAACTCACTCGGAACATATGTGACCCTGCATCACAAAGCCAACAAAAAGTCGCCATACATGGATTCTTAGTTCAGGGCAAATTCTGAAAGAGCAGATTCTAGGCTTTAGTGGAGAATGATGTATAACTCAATTCAAATGGACTCCCCCAACCTACCAAAATACTGGAAAGAAAGCAAACACACACTTGATAATCAAGTAAGAACTAGGAAAAGAGGCTCTGAAGTACAGTAGGGTCTAATCATGCGCTTCATCTTTATACCAAGCCGGGGTAGCTGCGCCATGAATGGGACAAAACACAGGATGAAAACAACCGTAGCAACAATAATGACGGAATTTTTAGATTAAGCTGAAATTGAAATGTTCCATTACCACATTATGCCCATGGTTTATGCCAACTTCCAAAGCAGTGGGGTTATCTTCTCAAAAGTTATTAGACTTGAAAGTGAAGGGTTTGTAAAGGATTTCAAGAAAAGGGGTCTCTAAGGCACTCCTGATCATTCTTCTCCCCCCCCCCCCCAAAAAAAAAAAAAATAGGTTGTAGAAAAAGTGGTGAAAACAAATTTTACCATTCTAATTTAATCTCAAACTATAGAATGGTGTAGAAGAAGGGTAGTTCTTTCAGATAATTATGAAAAACTCCAGATTGACTCGGTTGACCCATTTCACCTCACGTAAAATCAAGGGGTGCGACATTTTTGTTTTTAGTTTTGTGATGCACGGTCACATATTTTGAACATGCTCAAGGTCTTGACTTGAAGTTTGACTTGCGGGAAAGCAAGTTTGCTACCCGGAGTTCTCCGCAGTTGGTCCGCACCTGACAGTACCTAGCGCGTATCTCTCCTGTATTTGCCCGGAGGTGAGCACGCAAGTCCGATTTCAATACCCGCAGCTAAAGCAAAAAAAAAAAAAAAAAAGAAAAAAAAAAAGTTGTAGGTTGAGATTTTCAAATAGGGTCGGTCGGGCGGTTTTTTTTTTTTTTTTTTTTTTTTTTTTGCTACCTGCATTTTACGTATTAAACTCGTGCTCAGCTCAGTAAACAGTTACAACTGCTGCACCGAATGTGCTGTGTTCATCTATTCTACAAATCATTTATGAGGCCGATATTACTGGAATGATACCCCTTCACAGAATTTAAAGATGTTGAAATCCCTATCCTGAATGTTTTCACTTCATATTTTACTATTTTGACTTAGATAAGATAGATGCAAATTGACCCATATGTACGATCTTTTCATCGCACACGGCGATCTCTATTACAGTCCCACATATACAGATTCGTGTAAGTTCTCCACACAAGAAACCTATGGCAAAACTGTGCACAATACATCGCAGTCTGAATGCTAAGTATACACTGAATAAATCTTGTTAGAGTACGCGTCCGTGTTGGAAACAGATGACGTACTGATCAAGCGAGGCTTATTCGAGGAACTAGGTCTCTCCCTCGTACATCCGATATCCCCAGAGCCGTTTCCACTTCCGGGTTTGTGCGATCGCGATCTCAATCAACAAGATATTTGATATCGATAGCAAAAGAAAAATAATTAAAAAACACGGGGTCGGCGGAATTCTTAGGGTCGGGCGGGTTACGCCAATGCAACGCTTTTTTTTTCCCCAAGTTTACAGAGCATGACCAAAACTTTTTTCCCCCTCCGGGTGAGTCGTGGGAATTGCCCGCAGAGGTACACGCAGAACGCTAGTAGGAGGCCCTTAGCGGCAGCACCTCGTAGGCAACTCTCACGCATGCATTACACACTCACCTTATAAGGCCAAATCAATTACATTCGTTGGTACTTCTGCCATTCATTCTGAGGAATTCTTTCACTGAGTTGTCAGCCCCACACACCTGGCACGCAGGTCACACAGCATACCCGCACGAAAAACAATCGCAATAGCTCACTCGAGCCTTCAGCTCGGGTGAGCTAAATAAGTGTCTTGCCTGTCTTTACTGCTGCAGCAGGATCATATCACCCTTAACTCCTTGAACGTATAATAAATCTCAAGCCCATCGTGGGTTTTTAGTTCAGTTACCAAAATGTGCCGATTGTCCAAAATGCGCAGGTAAATCCACTTTTAACTGCACATTTTGGTAACAGTAAGATCCCGCCCTGTATAGGTGCACTATCGGCACGTTTTAGGCAAATCACCAAAATGTGCAGTTACCACAATGTGCCCTAAGGGGGGGGGGGGGGGGAGGGAGGTTAGAGTTCAAAGTCTTTTATCAGTACACGCAGGCGTATATTATTTTAACCTTTTTTTGTGGCATGTACGACAAATATTTCTGATACCGACGATGCAGTCGCGCAAAAGGGGTTGGAGATTGTTATACAAAGGAGGAGGAATAGTTCTTTTTTTTCATCACTGATACAAGTACAACACATTCCAACTGTTTTTTTTTTATTATCTGTAAATAATGAAGCATATATGGGTAAGTATCTGTATTTGGATAAAAGTTTGAGTGTGTGTGTGAAAAGGAATAGACGTTGCTTTTGGAAAGACCTCGTATCTCATTTCTATTTTCGCAAACGGATTTCTGCCTTATTACACACTTTATTTCCAAAGGCACAATTTGTGATCGTGCATCGCAAAAGTAACCAGAAATTGCACTCCTTGATTTTTTTTTTTTTGAGTACTCCAATGAAATTGGTGATGGGTCCATCAAGTCAATCTTGAGTTTTCCACATTTTCAAAAGATATTATTTATCTACATTATTCTTACGTTGAGGATCATAAGACGAATCTAAAAGTGTGTCTGCATCAGTTTTTCTAAGTGTCACGACTCAACCCAATCACCACATAATGACAATCAAAATGTTCCGCTCCATTCCTGGCAGATCGCACCCAAACCATCACAACAATGTTGCAAAAGACCACGATTGGGAAGCCATGTCTTGATCTGAGAGCGATAACTTGCTGCGGACCGCTTTATTGGTATTAGCCTTGTTCAAGGCGCATCACATCTCCCCCCTTAAGACGGGAAGTTATGGAAGAACTTTCCAGTCAAACTGCAAACAGTCGTTACAAACATGTTCCGAAACACAATACATAAAAATGCACAGTTGTGTGTTCATACACTAAAGTGGATTCTTCACATAAACAAGCTCAGACTTATGAGATTTATCAAAACGTTTCTTGAGCTTAGGCTAACTGTCTAAATATAGACCCACTACCTGCTCGGAACAAGCGTGTGCGTATACGCGCAAAACTTTACAACCACAACATTCCTTGTTTTCTTTTCTTCTTTTTTTTTCTGCTTGGTCATAAATCATGAAGCATGTATTCTCTTTAGCTTACCTGAAATGCTTATGAGTATCAAATGCCCAAACATTTCAACACCTAGTCGAAGTCTAAGAAATGCTGCTGGTTCAGAACAAAATACACTGTAATTGTATCATGAAACAATATACCACGAGTATGGACATATCAAACTTCTCTCTTAGCCTGATGTGCATATACTTGAGAAAAACCGCTACACATATCACTGACTAACCTGCATACACTGACAATCATGCAGTTTGAATAATGAACTTTATACGGTTTTGTTGTTGTATATGTCACCAATAACAGAAGTAATCTTCCATTCACTATACTTAGTAACCATTTTTACATGGTGAGCTTGTAGCAATCTGACCTTTGATGAAAACTGACATAACAATGCGTTCAGCTCAACTGTTTGGTCAGACGAACATCTCCACATTTCTTATTTCTTGACACTTCTGTTCAAGTACTGTAGCCTTGCTCGTCAAGACAATAAATGCATGTACAGTAAGTACACTAGAGTACAGCAAAACAATGCAATTATGAACACCTGCTATACTCTCTGTTTCTGAAGCAAGATATCACATGAATATAACCTGGTTATGTCTGTACACCTGTATGGTCTCATGAACCTTACACATTCACAACATTATGAATATCATAGTGTCATAATTTCACTCAATCGATATCTATGCTATGGAAAATGTGTATAATTGGTAAATTCTGTGATGCCACATATTCCAACTCTTGCAAATTAAGCATTTGAAAAGATGCAACAACAGCTTTTGTGTGCTTGTGTATGCTTTCTGCAAACAGCAATGCAACTTAATTTGCAGTTCCAATTAATACAATGTCTACATTATACCCTGTATCAAAAATATGCTGTATTACTGAAAACCCCTTTCTTCAGCATATAAAGCATAAAACATAGCAAAACTCATGCTATATCACTGGAAATGATTTTGCCCTGTTTTGGTGCAAAAATCATGACAATTTGGAAAATATGCTGTCTTTTCCCCTGCAGACAAGAACAAAATGAATAAATTAAAGCAGAGTACACAATGTTTGTGTAATCATTTCAAAGCAATCAATAACACTCTTTCTTCAACATGAAAAATATAATTTTCTTACAAATGCATGGAAACACATTTCTTTTGTCTCGTATTGTTCATGCTTCCAAGTCATTACCAGTCTTATTATCTGTGGAAAATAAGCACATTTGGTGTCCTTTTGTCCTATCCGTGGAAATATGCGTACTTCTATCTTATCCACGGGACAAAGCGTCTGCAATGACATTGTCTTTTCCGCGTACGTGCGGTATCACGAGGTTGTACTCCTGTAGCACTAGCGCCCATCTGGTTAGGCGTCCATTTTTGTTCCTCATTCGCGACAGGAACACAAGCGGATTGTGGTCTGTGTATACCAGCACTGGATACTTTGTAGTGTTCAGGTACACGTCAAAATGACGAAGAGCCATGACGAGCGCTAACGTCTCCTTCTCGACAGAAGAGTACCGTCGCTGATGTTTGTTGAATTTTCTGGACATGTACGTGACGGGATGGTCAACTCCGTTGTCGTCCATCTGCACCAGGGCTCCTCCTCCTCCTGTGTCACTCGCGTCCACCATAAGAATGAACTGCTTGTCGAAGTTCGGCGCTGCAAGAACCGGAGAACTCGCTAGCATTGCCTTCAGCCGGTTGAAAGCAACTTGACAGTCATCTGACCAGTCGAACTGCGAGTCTTTCCGCAACATGTTGGTAAGCGGTGTTGCAGCATCGGCGAAATTATGGCAGAACTTCCGATAATAGCCAGTCATGCCCAGAAATCGTCTCAGCTCTCGCTTACTCTGTGGGCGGGGAAAGTTCAGGATCGTCTCCACCTTTGCTTCAACAGGCTTGACGGAACCATGTCCCACAATATGACCCAGGAACACGACTTTTGCTCGGGCGAACTAACATTTCCTCAAGTTCACCGTAAGGTTTGCACTGGTCAAGCGGTCAAACAGTGCTCTGACTCTCAGGTGGTCCTCCCATGTATGGCTGTACACTATGTCGTCGAGATACGCCTCGCATCCCACCAAGCCAGACGTGACGGTGTTGATGAGTCTCTGGAATGTAGCGGGCGCATTCTTCATCCCGAACGGCATCACTTTGTATTGGAAGAATCCGTCAGGAGTCACGAATGCAGACAGTTCTTTCGCTCTTTCACTGAGGGGAACCTGCCAGTACCCCTTCAAAAGGTCAAACTTACTGACGTATTTGGCATTCCCTACGCGATCAATACAATCATCGATGCGGGGCAAAGGGTACCAGTCTGACTTTGTTTTCGAATTGAGCAACCTGTAATCCGTACAGAAACGCAAAGAACCATCCTGCTTTGGAACCAACACACAGGGAGAACTCCATGCACTCTTACTGGGCTCAATAAGGTCATGTTCAAGCATATATTGAACTTCCTTCCTCAGAACATCCATTTTCAATGGATTCACACGATATGGGTGTTGCTTGACAGGGGAGGAGTTCCCCACATCAACATCATGCACCACCACACTAGTACGACCTGGTACATCACTGAAGAGGTGTTCATACTCATGGACTACATCCATCACCTGAGCTCTCTCTACTCCTGGAAGATGAGATAATGTCTCAGATAGATTTGCTAACACCTCAGAATTCTTCAACATCAACTGCGGAATTTCCACATCATCACTCTCACTGTCTTCACCATCCACTTCACAACCGATTCCAACTGTGGCAACAGGCTTTTCTTTAGCCTCTTCTACATTTTCAACATACTCCTTTAGCATGTTGACATGACAGAGTCTTCTCCTCTTCCTCCTATCAGGTGTCAGGATGATGTAATTGACATCACTCACCCTTTTCTCAACCACATACGGCCCTGCATATCTAGCCTTCAAGGCATCTCCTTGAAGAGGGAGCAACACAAGAACCTTAGAACCAGGCTCGAAATGCATTTCTTTCACCTTCCGATCAAACAGTCTCTTCATGTTAGACTGAGCTGCCTTCAGATGACCTGCAGCTAATTCACGAGTACAAGAAAGTCTATCCTTGCACTGACACACATAGTCCAATAGGTTGGACTCCGGCTCAACCAAGATCTTTTCTTGCAAGATCTTCAAGGGACCACGAACTGAGTGCCCAAAGACCAGCTCGAAAGGACTGAATCCAAGAGATTCCTGGACCGATTCTCGAACTGCAAATAAGAGGAGAGGAATACCCTCATCCCACTCTTTCTCGTGCTCACTGCAGTACACACGCATCATATTCTTCAAGGTTTGGTGAAAGCGTTCAAGAGCTCCCTGGCTCTGTGGATGGTAAGCACTTGAGTTCTTACATTCTACACCTAACTCACTCATTACCTGTTGGAAGATTTTGGATGTGAAATTAGACCCTTGGTCTGACTGCACACACTTTGGAAGTCCTACCATTGTGAAGAACTTCACAAGAGCTTTACTGACATTCTTGGCAGTAATCGTCCGTAATGGAATTGCCTCTGGGAAGCGGGTAGATGCACACATCATCGTCAGCAAATACTGGTTACCCGACTTTGTCCTTGGAAGAGGACCGACACAATCCACAATGACCCGACTAAACGGTTCTTCGAAGGCCGGAATTGGCCTTAAAGGGGCAGGGGGAATCTTCTGGTTTGGCTTGCCAACTACCTGACACACATGGCAAGACCGACAAAACTCTGCGACGTCATGTCGCAAACCTGGCCAGAAGAAATATCGAAGCACCTTCTCTTGGGTTTTGTTGATCCCCAAATGACCTGCCAATGGTGCTTCATGGGCAAGAGATATGATCTCCTTCCGGTACATCTTTGGTAGCACTACTTGATGAACATCTCGAAAATCCTCATCACTTGTGGCATCAGGAGGGCGCCACCTCCTCATCAAGATACCATCCCTCTTGTAAAACTTCACAGTTTCATTCACTTCCTCATTCTCAGGTACAAGTGACTGTGCAAGACGCACTATTTCAGGGTCTTTGCCCTGCAATTCATCCAGACTCTGACGAGAAATCTCTGACATTTGATCATGGTCCATATGTGCATCATCACTGCTGCTAGACTCTTCAAGTCTAGAGAAGAAAGTATCAGCCAAGATATCCTCTTGCTCCTCTTTCTCCAGTTCACGAGCCATTGACCTGGTAACAGCACATGAGGGAAACACATCAGGCATATCCTGAACCAATTTCTCTGTGGCTTCGTCAACCACGGGTATCTTACTTGGGAGAACGTGAGGCTAAACCTTCTCTCCAGCGATATCATTGCCGAGCAATAAGGTGACACCTTCGACTGGCAATGTAGGCAAAATACCTACTACAACTGAGCCACTGACAAGATCGCTCTTCCATTCGATATTATGAAGAGGCACTCGGACACTCCCACCTTCAACTCCCCTCACAAACACTTCTGAATCCACAAAAGATTCAACCGAAAATGGCAATGTATTTGCACACAGGAGACTCTGTGATGCTCCTGTATCCCTCAAAATGTGAACCTGAACCTGCTCACTATCAGGCGTCAAACTAACATACTCTGAAGATATGAAAGGTTTGTAATTCTCTGCCACCCGTTCAAACGATGGCAGATGTTCTGTGCGAGTGATAGCAAAAGCATCTGTCAATGCTTTGGGGTTGCTAATCCCCTCTTTTTCTCGCTTCTTCTTCAACTTCCAGCAAGCTGACATCACATGTCCGTCCTTCTTGCAATAGAAGCAAGCCTTGTTCGGCTTTTGATCAAGATCGGGCTTGGGAATGCTCGGAGCAACAGCTCCTTTTCTTGGCACACCCTGGCCTCCTTTCTTGCTTGAAGAAAGTTTGAAAGTACCCTTGTGGGTAAGCACATACTCATCAAGGAGGACAGCAGCTCTCCTGGCACCATTCACTACCCTTTCCTCCAGGTACTGCCGCTGATCTGGCTGAACACACCTCTTCACCTCCTCTAACAATACCAACTCTTTCAGTTTGTGGAAATCATCAACACCAGACGACCTTAACCAGTGTTCAAAATGGGTCTGCTTGTGTTGCACAAAATCAACAAATGTCTGATCATCCCTTCTCCTATAATTCCGAAACAGTTGCCTGTGGGCTTCCGGCACCAACTCGTACGCCCTTAACACGGAACTCTTCAAATCCTCATAGTCAGAACACTCTTGGATAGTGAGAGACGCATAGACCTCTTGGGCCTTCCGTACCAGCGAGCTCTGTATCAATGTCGGCCACACTTCCTTGGGCCATTCCAAACTAACAGCCACTTTTTCAAAGTGCTGGAAAAACTCTTCTACCCGATCTTCACGAAATTTCGGCACCAATTGAGATTGCCTTAATGCATCAAATTTTGATGACTTTGCTGAACTGCCGGAAGAAGGTTCATTCGATTTTGCATCGATTGACTTGATTTCGAGTTCTATTTTCTTTGCCTCGACTTCCAGCTGCTTCATCCGAAGCTGGATCTCAATTTTCTTCAATTCACTTTCTGCAGGGGTTACCAAAGGTGTGATAATTTCACCATCATCTGTCCCTGCTTCATCCTCTGACAAAGAGGCAGGCCAGATACCAGTATTGGTAAAAAAACTCCGAAATTGTGTCCTTGATCGCTGCTTTTCGATCCGATGTTTTGATCGGGATTTCTAAAATTCGAGCAACTTCCATCAGT
The DNA here is from genome assembly GCF_964275005.1 of Diadema setosum. Lineage (NCBI taxonomy): Eukaryota > Metazoa > Echinodermata > Echinoidea > Diadematoida > Diadematidae > Diadema > Diadema setosum. The sequence continues at coordinate 36,364,547 of NC_092687.1, forward strand.
TCTGCCTTCCTCATGTTATTAAAACCTTCCTGAGTGGGTTCATCAACAAAGCTCTGCACGACATCAGCCATTGTGGGATTATGAAGAGCTTGCAACCAAAAGGCGCTAAATCCATTACGGCTACTTTCGAGTAAATTGATGTTTTTTTAATTACACATATTACAGCTTGTTTATTCATTAGCTCTATGCTCCTAGTGGAAGAGCCATCACAGTAGGTAATAAAAATGCACATTAAAAAAATCCTGCACACACCATTTATTTTCTATGAATTTTTATATTTCAGATTTTTTCGGATTTAGCGCCTTTCGAAAGAAATCATGGATTTAGCGCCTTTTGGAAGAAATACTTTTGAGTTGTTCAATAACATTGGTATTTGGGAATGTCATTAATGTACAATCCAGGTAAATACTAGAGAACTGCATAAATTTACATCACAGTAGCCACACATACCCACACACACACACACCCACACACACACACACACCCACCCAAACACACACCCACATACACATACACACACAAATGCACCAAAACACACACACACATCAAAATGTGAAATCTTTCCCAGCATGCTGCTTTTAATTTTACTCATAATAGCAGCATACTGTACACCTATTCATTATACATTCCACACATGCAAAATACAACTGCAGCAGCAGCAACAACAAATAAAAATTTGATCTCCTAATAACACTTTGCACTGAATATCAAGAAGTCTATACAGAAGGTACAGTGACTCAAGGAAAGTGAGGACTTGCAGAGATTGTGAAATCATGTTGACTGATAGTACATGTATTTACTTCAGGTGAAAATAAAATACAGGTTGTCATGCAGAAATCTGACTGCAACAGACATAAAAACAAATCACTATGATAAGCCCTCACATTGTATGCTTTACCTATTAATACTATGAAAGCATCGCAAGGCTTTGCTGGAGGGTTTTTGATTTGGACTAACCAAACATCTGTTAAAAAAAAAAATGTCAATTTGCTAAAACTGTAGTACTTATTAAGAAGGCAACAGATGCACATGAAAGCACATCTGTGGACAAAACTCTTTGTTTATACGAAAGTCAACAGCAATAAGGCCTACATCTAGGCATCTGTACTCTGAATCACATTGTCTTTTTTTGTCTTCTTACCATGTTCATTTCTGAAAAGTAAAAATTGAGTCATTTACAGCCAAAACAGGAGGTTTACCGCATGAAATGCATACCATCAAGTCCATGGCAGAATATCTCAACTAGTTAAAGTGCCTGCCCTAGGAATCATAATGTCTTGCCATAAGCTCGAGTCAGAGTTCTGTTCATCATTGGTGGCCACTGTTGCTTCATCCTCATTGCCTGAGATGTCCACTGTATTCAATATCAAGGAAGTCATTCAAAGCACTGGCCACTTGGTTAGTCCCTCGCCCAATTCATGTCCACCGCCTAAATGCAAGCAATATCACCTTGATGTTGTTTTCCAGGGATGTTTTCTCCTCCTCTCAGCTTAAGTTTAATGATGTCAAAAACACACAGCCACTCGAAGTACGTTGCACCTACCGGCGTACTCAAGAAAGCTTGATTCAACATTCAATGAGATTAAGACCACTGTGATGGTTCCGTTGTCTGGTTCAGTATGCATGAGCTCAGAAATGAACGATAAGCTCTGTGATTTCTCGCAATCCTCTGATTCACGAAATCTTGGCCTTTCATGTACTGCTATGAATGCATCCTGTCACGCTCCTGGTATAAGGCATGGTAAATGTCATCGATGTGCGCTTCTTCTTCTTCTTCTTGCGTATGAGGCAGCGGCAGCTAAATAACGTCCCTCAGTTGTTGTAGCCAAGTTACAGTCTCAGGAGTAGGGTGTGTCAGGTCCATGTTGTCAGGAGGGCGGAGATCAGGGCACTCACTCAAGATGTGTTGAGCAGTCTGTTCTGGTGCATCACACTGGCAGGCTGCTGACGGGCGTAGCCCCCACCGATGCATGGCTGCGTTGAAACACCCAACTCGGGTTCGAATCCGATTTAATGACACCCACTCCCTCCTTGGGAGGTTTGCTCCTGGGGGGACAGATGTATTGAGCGTGACAACGAGTTGGGCAGGTCGTTGGGTGTCTTGCCAGCTCAGTGACACTTGCTGCTTCCAGATATGCTGTAGGTTGTATGACTTCCAAGGATTATTTGCCATTAACCTGAATTGGGAGAAGAATAAGAGAATTCAATCAAAAGTAATTAATACCGTTGGCTTAGAATATCTGTCCACGAGTAGCAAACACAACCTCAAACTTCCAATTTTGATACATTTCTCAATAGCTTCTAGACAGCCATAGTGATTTGGAGCAACACTTACTCTACTAAAATACCAAAAAGAAAGGGACTAGTTTGATTTACAGATTGTTTAACATAATTTTTTAATGTTTAATATAACCATAAAAAACCCCACTAATGCAATCATATCAGGATTATAAGATTCATCAGTGAATATTAGACAGGCTCTAATTCTGTCATTACCAGGGCAATGCACCTGTGCTGCATAGACCAACTCGAACAGTTAGAAAAGTAGGTAACCAGGTCATTACCATGGCAACACAGCATAAGCAGTACTGTATAGACTGACTTGAATAGTTACACGCTGTAGATCTACAGAAAACTTAACTGAGAAAATGAGTCACGGTAACTTCATTTATTGATCACAGTTCCTTCAACAGACAATTAGTGACATGTGAAATGGACCCCACCACTGTCTCTCTATCATCAGTACTAAATAATACGGCAGTTTACCTGTTACATCCCCACCATGTGGTGTTCAATATGTGACCGTGCACCTCAAAACGAACATAAAGTCGCACACAGTAATTTTGCGTGAGGACTGAAAATAAATGAAACGGGTCAACCCAGCCGAACTCGACTTTTTCATATTTTCTGAAAGAGCGGGCCTTCTTTTACATTATGCTAAAATTTGGTATCATATAACGGGCAGGAAAGTGTGTTTTTTTAACAGTTTATCTCGAACATTTTTGGTAGAATAGTGTGATTAGGTGTGTCTTTAGAATCCCTTTTTCATTTCTGAAAAACCTTGTCCACACTCTTCACTTTCAACTCTAATAACTTTTGAAAAGATAGTGCTACTGCTTTGAAAGTTGGCGTTGATTATGGACAGAATGTGTTAATGAGGCATGCTTAATTTCAGTTTAATCTGATAATCCCTTCATTGTTGTTACTCTGACGGTTTACTTCCTGTTTTTTGTCCCATTCATCGCACAGCCAGCACGGTTTGGTAAAGATTAAGCGCTTGAATAGACACTGTACTTCAGAGCCTCTTTTCTCAGTTCACACTTTTCCTGAGTTTGTGCTTTCTTTCCAATATTTAGATTGGTTAGGAGAGTCCATTTGAGTTGAGTTATACATCATTTTAAAGCTTAAAGTCTGCTCCTCCAGAATATGGTCTTAACTAAAAATTCATGTCTGGCGACTTTTTGTTTGTTTTGAGGTGCAGGGTCACATATGGTGCTTTCTTGCACAATACAGGGCTAATACTGAGGAATGTGGCCCCACCAAACGACACTTTAATATGCATGATTGATACAGCAACAGGACCAGTTTCCACTGCATACAATGTAGCAATACAATTCATTTGGCATACTCGTGAAGTAGGCCCCACCACTGCGTGTCAGTACTAATACTACAGCGGCTCGCCTGTTTATACTTGTGAATTCAGCCCCACCGTGTGGCGTTCATCGGTACATAAGCACGGCGTTGGGGCTTTCTTCCATAGTATAACACTTGTGAATGCGGCCCCACCAAACGGTGTTTACGAGCAATTGATACAGAGGCGGGGCCAATTTCCACAGCATACTCCTCCCTTTCTCCCATGTTTTTTTTTCTTTGGTCTTCATGTTTTATTCTTGGAAAGACTCCCTAATGTCCCTCGACTAATTCAACAGCCAATTCAACTATAAGTACAACCCTAACCTAACCTTAAACCCTAACCCCAACCTAACCTTGCTTAATTGGTAAATGCACGAGTGCAAGCACACTGCTGTGGGGCCGATTTCACGATTTTGCCCTTCATTCTATCCTTGGAAAGACTTCCTCCTGACCCTTGATTATTCTTTAATACCATAGGTATACAACCCTACGCTAAACTAACGGCATACTTGTTAAATGGGCCCCACCACTGCATGTCAGTATTGGTTCACAGCGGCTCGCCTGTTTATACACACGCAGCCCTGTTGCTGTAAGTCCACCCTATGTTAGTAACGTTAGTAATGATTTACCTTGCTTGGCATTGTATCGCCGAAAAGTATCCTGTTTATACACACACAGCCCTGTTGCTGTAAGTCCACCCTATACGTTAGTAGTAGGCCTACTGGTAATTTACCTTGCTTGGTATTGGAAAATTACCGGTAAATTTACCCTGTTTATACACACGCAGCCCTGTTGGTGTAAGTCCACCCTATAATATCTGGTAGTAGCTACTAGTAGGGGCCTATAGGCCTAGTAGTAAATTTACCTTGCTTAAATTGGTATTGCATCGTCGAGCAGAACCCGTAGATCAAGAGGTTTAATTTACTAAAACTTATTATACAGTACTAACATTTAATAGAGCTCTAACGTTAGAGCTCTACACTACAGCCTTGTACAGGTAAACATTTAGCAAGTAGCCAACACGTAAAATAAAATTTTACATAATTTACATTGATGCACGACGACGAGCCCTGTTTTGTGGTGCCGGTGCATGGTGGGGCCCATTTCACGATTTTCCCCAACAGATTATTGATCCCAGTGAATAATTAATTATAAAATTTGTAATAAAACCCAAATTTGACATTCTGCGTTGCTCATAAATCAACTCAACATGTTCAAAGTAGGGTATGATGCCCATCTCAGTCCCAACACCAAGACGCACATATGGGACTGACTTAATCTGGGCGTCGTACAGATAAGTAAACTCACCTTTCACAGCTGTATTTCCACTGCTTAGCCTTGCATTTCTTCAACACTGCCTCATTTTTCCACTTTTCGTACCACTTTTTAGATCACCGGCAGTCTTGGGTCTTTCATCCATTATGAAACTGTCATGTACTTTCGACTGATAGCCATGGTTCTTTACAGCACTACAGACAACAGTGGTAGTGATCCATGACCGTGAAGAATTGCAATTGAACTATGTAGTGCAGTATCGCTGCATGTAATAGTACGTGTTGCATGTTCTCATTGGTCAGAGCACCCCTAGCTGGCGTGCTCTGACCAATCAGAGACCGGAATAGAGAAATTGGATATAGCGCCTTTTGGTTGAAAGCAAAAATGGATTTAGCGCCTTTTGGTTGAAAGCGTGAATTTCATGCTTGATTTTTTCATATTTCCTAAAACAATTTTGATTAAATTTTTAGTGCTTTATGTGCACATGACAAAGATCTGTTCGAATCATGCGAAAGATGGAGTTCGATAAAAATTGGATTTAGCGCCTTTTGGAAGCAAGCTCTTCATATCAAAATCAAAACTTGCAAGAAGTCACAAATCCTCACAAAACTACAAAGCCTTAACAAAAGAAATGCACTGCATATGAGTACACATGTAGGCATGAACCCAGTCACACGCGCAGAACAGGCAAAAATTTTCCACGATAAGCAGAAAACATCAAAATCCCTAAGCCTTCGAATCAGGCATACCATCAGAACACCACGGCATCACATTAGCATGTGATCTAAGGACATAGAATGAGTATACACACTCACTACAAACGACCACATAGCACGATTGTGCAAACCAAGGAAAATATATCAAAGCCTTTAACCGAGGCTAATCTTCCAGAAAATTCGGCGTGACCCGTAGCCAATGTGTACGCAAGCCCCCACACATACACATCCAGCATACGCACACTCACAAACTGCACTAGCCCTACACACGACGCGCTAGACCGACCGTCTGCGACTACAAAACACGTGCGAGCCCAATGCGCAATACCCACGCTATGCACTATATACGCACACAACTGAACGTGAGAATCCTCACCCAAATCGGTCTGCACAAGACCTTCATGCAAAAACGACAAACGTTCAAAACGTGAGAATCTTCACCAAAATCTGCACTAGGCCTTCACACAAAATGTAGCCTATACAACTACTAACACAGTCAATGACTGCCAAAGCCTACGCAGCATAAATGTTATACACAACGTGCGCAACCAAACGTAAGAATCCTCACCAAAATCTGCACTAGGCCTTCACACAAAATGTAGTCTAAAAACTACAAACACAGTCAATGACTGCCAAAGCCTACGCAGCATACTTATACACAATAAATGTGCACAACCAAACGTGAAAATCTTCACCAAAACGCATGTGGCCTGTCAAAACCAACATGCAAACAATGCAGGCCCAATACATAAGCCTCTCATCGACGCTATACACTTGTCTACATGCTAAAAACAAACGTGTACAGCCAAACGTGAGAATCCTCACCAAAACGCATGAGGCCTAACAGAACCTACATGCAAGCAGGTACATAGGCCCGATACAACATGAGCCTATACTATCCACCATCAACGCTATACACTACGTACTTACAGCACACGTGTACAACCAGACGTGAGAGTCCTCACCACAATCCGCATGGAACATGCGAAAGAAAACGGCTTGTCCGTTCATTTTCCCGGACAAGGTCCCAATTTGTCACGACTCAACCCAATCACCACATAATGACAATCAAAATGTTCCGCTCCATTCCTGGCAGATCGCACCCAAACCATCACAACAATGTTGCAAATGACCACGATTGGGAAGCCATGTCTTGATCTGAGAGCGATAACTTGCTGCGGACCTCTTCATTGGTATTAGCCTTGTTAGTCCGGCAGCCATGGGGGGTAAGGTTGCATTGGAATGTTATAGTTTTTTTTTTTTATTTTATTGATATTGACTGTTAAGACCTTCTCTTTTAACAATCCACATGCTGGAACTCTGTCAGCATTGAGCAATTTGAGATATACGCGAAAATCCAAAATGGCCGCCGGCCGCCATCTTGAAAATGCTATTTACTTTCTTTTAACCCCCCCCCCTAGTACATCAAAAATGGGCATTGCATGTTTTTAGGGATGGAGAATTCAAATCTGAGGTTAGTTTCAGGATATAACTATGTTTTGATGTCTTAAAATAAAATGGCGGCCATTTTTCAAGATGGCCGCCATATAAACATACTGTAATGTAGACTATGTAGAATCGCGCAAAGACCTGACTTATCATTTAAGTTTTCCTTTTGTTTTGTTTTTTTTTTTTGTTTGTTTGTTTTGTTTTTTTGGACAAGGGAGGTGCATAATGTAAAAAAGTATGAAGATTAAGGCTTGTAAAGCTTAGATTCATTGATAAAAATGATACAGGTTACCTGTTATAACGAAGTCGCTTATAACGAATGACCGCTTACAACGAAGCAATGCTAGCTGAAGTCCCGATTCTCTGTACATATAAACCTATAGCACAGCGATTCGCATACAACGAAATTCGCTTATAACGAAGTATTTTATGTGATCCCAAGCATTTTGTTGTAACAGGATTCGACTGTAGTATTACAGGGGCTGCGGAACCGGGGGGGGGGGCTGCAGCCCTCCCCCCCCCCCCACACACACTTTTGGTTCGTGGAAAAAAAGAGAAAAAAGAAAAAAAATCGGGGGAAAAATCCAAATACCCATGAATATGAATATCCTAAGATTCCGCCCTTACATAAAGTTCCCGTCTAAGCACCAGCATAGCAAAAGCGGGGGGGGGGGGGGATCGGGGCAGTTGCCCCCTTAAGATTCTGAATAATTCTGAGTGCACAAGACTTATCACTTACATTCCGAAAAAAAAAAATCAAAAGTTCCGTCATGTACAAGGGGAATATCCCCTTTTAATCAACCCTTTCCTCTCTCGGTTCCCCGATCATTTTTTTTTTTCATTCTTTCCCAAATATTCCATCAAATATGCGTATTAGAAATATAGATCTCAATTTCAATTTTAAAAAGGCAAAAGCTCCCTGTATGGGGAGGGTGAGGATAGCACTCTCCCACGCTTTCTCCCCATCCCTCCCGTGCAAACAAGTAGACTATGGCTACACTTTGAGTTTTCCAAACATATACCACAAAATGTGTGCACAAAAACGTTTAACTGCAATCAGAAAACACAGAATCTCCCTCATGTAGGAGGGAGAATAGGGCTTATCCCCTCCCACATCATCCTCCTACGTGAAAAATGAAAACAAAAAACTCCCTCGAATATGGGAGAGGTATCTTGCCACCCTCCCGTTGATTGGTCCCCTCTGTAGACTTAGTACACTTTGGGAAATGGCAATTTCCGAATTTCCCACAAAAAAGTGTGCTTCAGATCGCTTTATTTCAATTTTAAAAACTCAATAGCTCCGTCGAGTAAAATCACCTCAGTAAAATCACCTCGGTGTGGAAGGAGAAATATCCCTTATGTACACCCTCGACGTGTGCATGCAGCGTTCATGAAATTCATTGTAATAATTAATACAAGGAGTTTATTCAAATGCTACCACTAATGTCTTTATAGGCAAGCTGTTCAATAATAATCCACATCAAAATATCCTGCTACTTTAATTAAACAAGTGTGGCCGTTTCAAGTCCATAAGACGCGCAAAAACACGCATCAAATTGCGCCATTTACAACATAAAAATGCACAAAGTTCTCACCCTGGGAGGGGGACACACCCTCCCCCTCTTTTCGCTCGGCTCGCTCGGCTCGGTCGCGTCGCTCCCTCACATAGTAACAGCCGCCACCCCCCCCCCGGTCTCGCAGTCCCCCCAAACTGAAAAACGTTTTCAAGGTATCTTTTTGATATGATTTTTTAAAATACTTCTTGATTGTTTTGAAAGTGATCTCTTTTGGGTGATACAATATAATGATCAAACTGGAACCCTAATGACGGTCGAAGATTTTTTTTTTTTTTTTTTTTTTTTTACATCACCCTGCTGTTGGAGGATCTGTCCTTGCTGAAGAGTAGTGTGAAACAATTCAACAATCCTACCTGAATGAAGTGCTTGTTCCCTTGTAGTGTCACCATTGGTTACACTGCTACAGGCAGAGGTGATAAAACAGATCTTCTGTTCTAGCAAGAACAAAATATTTAAGTTTGTCTACTACTTTATTTGGTTCAGATGTATGGATCATGTTCCTGAATATCAGTCTTTTTCCTGAAGATACTCTTTATGCATCTATTTCATCTGTTTCTTCTGGATGGCTGGTAATATCTCTTGCCTCTCTCATTTGGTCATTGTGACAAGAATAATGAGCCGTTACAGAACAGAAGAATTTGAAAAAAAAAATCATATCAAAAAGATACCTTGAAATTATGTGTATACCAATGTATACAGAAAAGCAACATGACTATTTTGAAATACTTCTGATAATACTACAGTCGAATCCTGTTATAACAAAATGCTTGGGATCACATAAAATACTTCGTTATAAGCGAATTTCATTGTACTTCAGCTAGCATTGCTTCGTTGTAAGCGGTCATTTGTTTTAAGCGACTTCGTTATAACAGGATTAACCTGTATTGTTTTTATCAATGAATCTAAGCTTTAGGCCTTAATGTTCATATCTTTTTTTTTTTTTACATTATGCACCTCCCTTGTCCAAAAAAGGGGAAAACTTAAATGATAAGTCAGGTCTTTGCGTGATTCTACATAGTCTACACTATACAGCATGTTGATGGCGGCCATCTTATTTTAAGACATCAAAACATAGTAATATCCTGAAACTAACCTCAGATTTGAATTCTCCATCCCTTAAAACCTTTAATGCCCATTTTGGATGTGCTAGGGGGGTTAAAAGTAAGTAAATAGCATTTTCAAGATGGCCGCCGGCGGCCATCTTGGATTTCCGCGTATATCTCAAATTCCTCAATGCTGACAGAGCTCCAGCATGTGGATTGATAAAATAGAAGGTCTAAACATTCAATATCACTTTAAAAAAAAAAAAAAAAAAAAAAAAAAAACTATAACATTCCAATGCAACCTTAGCCCCAAAATCAGGGTTTGGGTGCCGGACTATGTTCTAGGCGCATCACATAAGACCTTTTTTTTTTCTGTCCATTATTTCAATCAGATATGTCTAGATTGTTGGAATGTTCTTGTTTGTTGTTGCTGCAGTTTTTTGCATGCTATATTTTCCATATATCGCACACCTAGCATGACTTGGTAAAAATTAAACGCTTGAATAGAACCTGTATTCAAGAGCCTCATTTCTTACTTCACAATTTGCCAGAGTATGTTCGAGAGACCCTTGTAATTGGGAGAGCTACACTGAATTGACGTTCAGCGCAAATTTCAAATCCATGAATGGATAAGATGTCCGTGTGCGCATGCGCTGGCCGTCGATTCAGTGTAGCTCTCCCAAGATCCTCTCGACCGAGTCACATTCAGTCATCAATTCGAACAGAAAGGGACTATTGGCAGAACCAAACGTTGCCCGAAGCCTGTTTTCAATACTTCAACTTAACTGGTGAGTCTTCAAATTAAAGAAATGTTTTGATTTTAAGTTGATATTTACCCGCGATACTACGTCGTGATCCTGAATGCTACAATGCGCATGCCCATTTAGCTATGCATATGGGGCTGCTGGTCGCATGCAGTTAGCAATGCGTATAGGGCTGCTGGTTGCAGTTATCATGCATGCAGTAATGGTTTCGTACAATACCTGTACTGTATATTGATTCTCGCCGTACCGTGGTACCGCGGCGGCTCTGGTACGAAACCATTATTGCATGATTACTAAGACATGAGAGCACTTTGGGGTGAGTAAGTCTCACAGTGTAAGTTATAATATGAAAGGTACTTTTACCTGAAACACAAACTAAGACAAGGAAATTCAGGGAAACTTTTGAGGTACCAAATCTTTATCTTTAACCTTCGTTGAGGCATCAAAGCATTAGTAGAAATTTAATTATTTCACGTAATGTTGATATCATTGATAAACTAACATTTCATATTCCATTGTCCTTCTTGTATACGTTGATTTTTTTCTTTAACATTTATTACCTTATCGTAATTAGGGGGTTATAGCAAGGGGCTGCCCCCATCAAATTGTATTGGATAAATTATCGTTATAAAAAAAAAAAAAAAAAAAAAAAAAACAAAAAACAAAAAAAAAACTACCTTGTATAATCTATGTTCCCATTCAGATTAATTATTTACCCAAAACTAGATCTATATAATAAATAATAAATATGTTTATCTTTCAACTGGGTCTTTATTGGTTTCCAATGACAAGTGCTAATATAATGATACTATTTTCTTTTGTGTGTAAGGTAATTGCTAGAGCAAGAGCAAGACCATTTAAAAAAGGTTAGAACTATGAGTAAACTTTGTTCATGGCAATTCTAAGGGTGGGCGGGAGAGGGGTGGGGGTTCAGTGCCGACATATTTTTTTTTTTCTTGAAAGCACAGTCAAACTAAATTTTGTCAAAATGGTGGCAATTTATGTACTGAATACAAGGACAACAGAACGTCATATTTCATTAAAAAAAAAAGAAAAAATATCGTTTAAAGTGGTAAAGGGCGTGATGAATGCATAAGCAAGTTAATTTTTTCAGGTAATTCAGTATCGAAACTGGTTTGTCTCACGCTGTATACAACTGCATGCATTTCTGCCAGAAATTTGTAACAAAACAACAGTCCAGATTTTGAGATTTTAACACATTTTACTAAGAGTGTGTGTACTGTATATTTCTCTTATCTCTAGGTTTGAACTGAATAAGTCGCAAACTCGGGTTCAACGTTTGACCCCATATTGTTCATAGTTTCTATAATAGGGACGGATTTTCTTTTCTTCTTTTGTTAAGTTAGAGGACAGATTAAAAGCACAAACATGACAAGTGTTCATGATACAATTTGAACTGAACGCAAGATTGGATTTTAAGAGCTAAATGAAACAGAACACTGGAGATCGTATTGCTTCCCAGAACAATGGTCTCATTGTAGACGCTTAAAGGCATAATTTACCATTTGCAGATGAAAGCATTAGTGCTTTAAAATAGTTCTAAAATGTGAGTTAGGGATAGAAACAACCACTGTCAAAATTTGAATCCGTATAATCGATGTTAAGTGTTGTTAAATACACAAAATGTGAACTATAGTTATAATAAAAATGTTTCCAGACTAAACCGTATACAGTTACGGTTTACTGAGAAAAACCCTGACATCTCCTTATATTTTAGGTTTTATTGCAAATATTTCATATGGTAGGATGTTTTATGATACAACAGACCTACACATATGCATCAAATGTGATATCTTGAACATTTTTGAAATCACTGCTCCCAAAGGTAAACTGGACCTTTAAGCCTTCTTGAACTGCTAGATCTGGCGATTCCCGCCCCATACATTGTGTTTTTTATTTGGTATTATTATTCTTCTTTTGATTTGTTCATGATTTTTGTCCGGGATCACTTTCAGTAAGCCTATTCTTATGCTTCCCATGATTCTACAACTATCATCGTTGACACCATGCATTATTTTGTTTGTTTGTTTGATTGATTGTTTGTTTGTTTGTTTGTTGTTTTTGTAAACCAGGCCAGAAAATGGATATGATGAGAATGAAATGAGATGAATCATTTGAAATGTGCTCGTTCCAGGTTTCTGCTGAGACCTTGCATGATTTACTTTCAAATTATTCGGATTTTTTTTTCTTTACTCCATTAAATACATTAAATTGATTACTATGATTAGTCTTTACTCAATTTATATTTATTTTGCATGTTTGATTTCGTTATTGTTGTTGTTGTTCTTTGTCTACAGCTTAATTTTGTAGTTTCAGAAGACTTAGTCCAGTGGGAATTTATCTTGCCAGGATTTTCGAGGTGCAGAGTGAACTGCTCCTCCCTAGACCGTAAAATCTTCAAAGAAGCTTCCGCCTCACCATCATCACGTCAGGTATGTCAAGGACTTCGTGCTCTTATGATTTACGTAAACATATCGATCTCAGTCCTTTGTCACAAAGCATTGCTTAATAACGTCCCCCCCCCCTCCAAAAAAAAAAAAAAAAAGGAAGCTCTGTATAATATGTATTACAGACTATATCAGCGAGGATTTGTTTGTTCTGTTTTGTTTCGCTTTTAGGGGGGGGGGGGAGGGGGTAAGTTCAAGGGACTTTTTTGCTTAAAAGAAAAAATTCTTCCAAAAGCATCACATTAGCACATATATTACCCAAACCACACTATTTTCAGTTTTAATGGGCACCATGAGGGCGCCCTCTGGGCGGCCATATTGGCAAAATCTGATATGGCCGCCCTCTAGGTTTAAAGGTCACTTGCAATTAAAAGAATGAAAAGGTTACAATAGTTTAAAAAAAAAACAGTTTTGAAGGTTTTCTAGGTCGATGAATTCGAATCTGAAGTTGTTTCTTTTTTATGGTCTAAAGTAAACATTTCCCTAAAAGGTCACGCTAAAGGTCATTTAGGGGTCAAGCCATCGTATTCATAAGCAGGTATTTTTGATGAAGAGCTTTGTTTCGTAACCCTTACGCGTCGAAATTGCCAATTGTGTCACTTGAGCAAAGACTATTGGTGTACTAGTTGGTATTTTACGCATGCGCGTGGACCTACTGTTGTACCAATGACATGGTCGTTAGGGTTTGTGTGTGTTTGTGTTTGTGTCTTTCCACTTTACATAAAATGCCATTGGCATCGCGTATATGGCTTTGCCGTCCAATGACACGACTTGCAACCTGGTATTCCAATGTTTCTGTTCGCCGTCTGCTGACTCCTTTTCTGTGTCTCGTGTTAATCTCGCAAGACTTGCGTCGCTATGATCAGGGAAGTGAGAAGACCCCCTCCCTGTTAGGATGCAAACTCGACGTCTTCATCAGTATCTTGCTAATTTGAACTGAAAATCTAAGCTTACAATGAATTACAATCAAAGCATATCGTCGCTGGGGCGACAAGACCTCGTATCTACAAAATGTCAAATGTTCAGGAGAGCCAAAAAAACATGGCGGCCAAAGCACTGTAGCGAATGGGATATTCTTTCCTTGGAAAAGCTGTGGTATAGCTTCATTACGGTTAAAACACCCAGAATATGGACAGGACATCACTTAACCGATTATTTGACCATTAATAAAAGAAAAGTCATTTTCACCAAAATTGCAGATACAAGGTCTTGTCACGCCAGCGACGATATATAGACCTACAAATGCATCGATTACAATTGTTAACATTGATCATGTTTATTTAGTCCCACAAATAGATTCGAAGTGGGCATGGGGTCTTGGGTAAACGTACACTCCTGGGTTAATGTGGCTTAATCCTTCTCCAATGTCACGATGATTGCTCTTAAAATGATTCAGAAAGGCGTATTGCAGGCTCTTTTTCAGTTCACATTCATGAAGTCAAGATATATGATTATTATTCTCATGCACCAAAATCCAATATGAAGACGGGGGAGGGAAGAGAAACGGGAGGTGGGGGGGGGGGAGGGGGAGTAATCATCGATTTTGATGGATACAATTTATATCAATGGAATAATTAGGGTATTTTGATTCGGCATTAAAAAAAAAAAAAACAAACAAAAAAAAAAAACAAAAGATGTGCTATTTTCAACAAACGGCAATTCACTTTCCCAGTCCATGCATGTTCAAAATTGCTTTTGTATTGTTCGAATTGATTTATCAGCAATTTTTGATGTTCACTTTATCATTGCCAGCTATTCTGCCCTCCCAGGAAAAACACAGTATCTGCAATATATAATGCAAAGCAGATACTGCGTTTTTCCTTGGTAGGGCAGTATTTTGTCCTCCTCATCCCCTACCATCGTCACCTCTACCACCACGATCATCACTAATGGAAACCCAAACCCAAAGAGAAATGTTGGTTTAGTGAAAGCAGCAACATTAGTAGAACACATCAGTGAACGTTTGAGAATAATCATGCAAAAGTTATGAATTTTGATGTTTTGGTGTTGGAACCACTGGATAAGTAGACTACTTGAGTTTATGACATCATGTGTGGACAACAGTATAAAGAAAATATGAAGAAGATTCAACATGTTTTCGCTTTTCTTTCTTAATGAAAAAGCATTTGACTAACCCTTTCACAAAGCAGGAGAAATAATTTTTCCCGTTACACGAATTATGTCAGTGTCACTTTGATTGAATGTGTAATTTTCATGAAAAATGAATTTTGGTGAAAGTTTTCTTTATATTTTCGTTATATCGTTGTGCGCACAAGACATCATTGACTCAAATATTCTCCTTATCCCGTGATTACAACACAAAAATCATGAAATATTTTAATTTTTGCGTCGATTGTCCGATTTTTCTCAAACTTTCACTAATGTGTTCTACTAATGTTGCTGAGTTCACCCAATCCATATTGCTCTTTGTGTTAAGGTTTCCTTTAATTGCAACCAATCAACAATACCATCATTGTTTGTTTGTTTGTTTGTTTGTTTGTTTGTTTTTATTGCCATGTACGACCATCAACATCATTACTATCATTTCACAATCATTTCAACCACAACCATCATTTGATTATCATCACCATGATTATTACTCGTACCATCGTATCACCACAAGCAACCTATCTTCCACCATATTGCACTATCAATACTTTTTTCCATGTCACCAGTCTATCAAGAACAATTTCACGAAATCTCTTATATACCGGGTGTCCCAAAAAAGCGGAACGGTGGATTTTCAGTACCTTGTGTTCTAAAAGTGATATATTTCTTGACATCATTAGAGAGAGCATATCATTTCGTAGAAGACCATGATACCAAAATCATTAAATTTGGTTCAGTACTTTTTATTCTACGCCAATTTCTGTAAATGCAGTCATTTTCAATTTTTTGCGACTTATGAGATAATAATTTGGGTGCGACACGCGTTCCATACGGTGAATTGTGTAAGCTCGCTGATCCATGTCAACAAAAGATAACGCTTTCATATTTGGCGCGCGCACACACAGACACACACACACACACACAGAGACACACACACAGACATACACACTGTTTTTTCCTGGCCCGTGCCCAATGTGAAAGCTGTATCTTTTGTTGACATGGATCACCGAGCTTACACAATATTCACCATATGGATCGCGTGTCGCACTCAAATTATTATCTCATAAGTCGCAAAAATCTGGCGAAATTTGACAATGACTGCATTTTCAGAAATTTGCGTAGAATAAAAAGTACTGAACCAAATTTAATGATTTTGGTATCATTGTCTTCTGCAGAAGATGTTCTTTCTAATGATGTCAAAAAATATATCACTTTTACAACGCAAGGTACTGAGAACCACCGTTCCGCTTTTTTTTTGGGACACCCGGTATTTTCAGCATCATCATCATTGTCATCAGCAGTCTAAATAAGCATTGTGACTGTCATATATTCATACTCTATCCCTCCCTTTGATGCCCACATGACCTAGCACTCTTAGTTTAAGTCGATTCAATAAAATGATGAAGACAAACAATTGTATAAAAACACTGATCTTTTTTTTTTTGCTAAGAGCACTAGCCGCATCCACACATACATTATAGCGGGTTACCGAGTTCGCTCCAAAACTTTTTTTATGACAATTCATCATCGATATAGAAACCAACAGAAGCTAAGTTTCATCTGGCATTAACTGGTATCAGATTTCCAGGTAAATTTATGTGTTTAGATGTGTGCAAACCATTAATTGTTGTCGATTGAAAGGAAGAAAGGAAGAAAGGAAGCCGTGCGGGATTTTTTGTTTCGAAGTCCTGCAATATCGTACATGTACACACAAAAGAGTAGCGTATAATACATAGAAATTGATGACATACAGTAACAGAGCTATGATAGCAGTTTACCAGTAAGGACATTATTATATCAGCACAACCAAGCATCTCTGACCCTCCATCACAAAATGAACAAAAAGTCGCCCAGTATGAATTTCAGATTTACCCGCTAATCTATCTAAATACTGGAAAGAAAAGTGTGAACTGAGAAAAGAGGCCTTGAAGTACAGGGTTTATATAAGTGTTTAATCTTTACCTAGCCGTGCTAGCTGTGTGATGAAAGGGACAAAACACAGGATGTGAAATATTGGAGCAACAACAAAGAAGGAATTATCAGATTAAGCTGAAATTAGGCATGCACTTTTACCACATTCTGTCCATGATTAATACTAACTTTTAAAGCAGTAGCGTTATCCATTTAAAAGTAGACGTGAAAGTGAAGAGTGTGCAAACGATTTCAAGAAATGAAAAGGGGCCTGTAAGATATACCTGATCATTTTAATCCCCCCCCCCCCGGTTTTCCCATTCATGTTATCATCCCAAACTAAAGAATAATGTACAAAAATGTTAGTTTCTTCAGAATACGACTGCGACTTTTTGTTTGTTTTGTAATGCATGGTCACATATTATATCTACATGTATGTTTGAGAGATAAAGAAATCCAACCCACAGCTCCGATTCTTAAGTAGGCCTAATACACAGAAACGTTCGTTTTATAATGTGTTGTCATTACGAACAAAATTATTTCACTTCTGATAATAATTATACAATAACCACCCCCCCCCCCAAAAAAAAAGACAAGACAAAACAAAACAAAACAAAACATGATTTACCCGATATTGGCCATATTTAAGATTCTTTCATTAAGTTGGTGCATCGAGCATCACTGAAGAGTCACAGACGCTACTGATGAGTTGTTAACATTCACAGGAAATTGATATATCACTCCACGTTTGAACAATTATATCCAGATAGCCTAGCTCCATGCCAAGCCTGAACAAAAGTACGGAATCTATAAGCATCGTTGCAACTTTTTGGGTGTGTGGGTGTGTGTGTGTTTGTGTGTGTGTGTGTTTTTTTTTTCTTTGTACCGAATTCTCAACGGCGGGCGCCTGAAAGTGCAATGATTGCACCTTCCCTGCACTTTGTGTCACCGTGTGTCTTTGTGTTGTTGTTGTTGTTGTTGTTAAAATATATTTATTCACGATAAAAAGTTCAGCAAAAGCTGTTTTACAACAATGTCCTGTATCAAAATACATATAAAAACAGTCTCATACGCAGTTTCTAATGCAGTGGATTTCATGCATGTCATATGTAAAGTGAATCGAATTATTCAAACTAAAATATCAATTGAGTGATTTTATTATAAAAGTAATCATTAAATTAAAAATTATCAAATAGGCTTACACGGTGATGAGGTGAACAGCAATAATGACTCTAATATAGCTTAAATATGCAACGTCCAGGCAGATCAGTGTCACCTGTCCAGGGTGAGGACCATTGGCCACGTGCCATCAAAACCCATCCAACGCACCGCGAAAAGCGGTTTCATTCCAGAGTGCAAATACGCTCCCACCCAAGCCCCGCCCCACGGTCCGCACCAGAAATAGTCTAGCTTCTGGACTCTTTTTACTCGTAGGGGTGATTCAGTGTACGCGACAAGCCGTGTGAGGGCGTGGCACCCGAGGATTGCGATACGCCGAGAACTACGATACCCGAGAAAAAAAGTTTTTCGTTGGGCGCGCAGTCTCCCTATTATCGCAATCAGAAAATTTGCGCCCTCTCTTGGTTTATCGCACCAAGGAAAAGGGGACGGAGCCCAGACTACACCAGAAAGTGACAAAGATCTACCCGGGTTTGTTTACCAGTACGTCTTTCAAGATGGCGAATACGATAATTACACGTATGGTGTACATGTACATGTGTATGGTGCACGCATTACGCAATGGCATCCACACCACTGAACTCAAACACTACGTAGTGTTTGAGTTCAGTGATCCACACGCCATGTCCGTGTGCATGTAACAGGAGCGGTGGCGAATCCACACATTTACAAATCGCGTTTTCATTGTGGTTGATTTGTCTTTATCATTGGCGACCCTTTTGAAGGCAGAAAATTGCTAGTGCTGACAAGGGTCACGCTTCCTGTTTGTTTTGCTTTTACAAGACATGCATATATAATAATGTTGCTTTGCTTGGTGATGCTAATTGAATTAAAACAAACAAACAAACAAACACGACTCGTAAGTTTGGTGCGAACTTGACGTGTAGTATTTGAATATAATTGGTCACATGTGACCGCTCCTTTCCTCTCATCTACCTTCCATTGAGTCAGTCTGCTGTCATAATTTATACTACATGTACAAGTAGACAAATTTGGGAATATTTACACTGTAGTTTTCTTTTCACACGATTATGTTATGCTACATGATTTTTGTTTCACTTCCGTTGTCGAACATTGCGGTAGAATAGTTTGGATAGAAGGCCAAACGAAGAGCACGCACTATACAGAGCGAGCGTATCCCATGTATACCAAGAACAATGGAGCATGCAATCGTGCACGCGTGGACAAAGCATTTCCCAAACGCTGCAACTGGTGTCTCCGAAAGCCGAATTATGTAAATGTGTGCGACGCACCAGCCAATCGCGTGCGAGACCCTGCGCCGTAGCAACGCTGGGGATATTGGCGCGGAGTTCGAAAGAAGCTCGAAACTGACGAGTGCGATCCAACATAGGGTGCTTAAAATTCCATTTTCGATAGGAAAAACTTAGTCTTATGCAATGAAATTTAGTGCAGATGTAGAAAACATATCAAAGATTCGATTTCTGCAAAAAACCTAAATCGACATAAATAATGGTCAAAATCTTTGTACCCCGCCTAAGAGGGAATTTGCTCTTGCGGCTTTTGCCTGAAACCGTTGTCGCGGGTCACATATGTAGAATCCGTCAACTCATGATAAGACCCGCACCGCCGAGCCCACACACCCATTTAAGAGTATACTAAACCAAAAACAGGCAAAGGCACACACTATACAAATTTATGCAAGCATGCGCACAATCAAAGACATGTACATAATACAGACACTACCCAATACCATGCACACAAGCGTCGAAATCAGGTACACAAACTCACACACATTACCGAAATAATTATGCTTACGATTAAATACAGTACAAAACTGCTACACACCAAATCACCGTGTTTGTCCAATGAGCAAGTTGGTGGAAAAAAAAAACACACAGTGTGGAAATTACAAAAAGTAATTGACCGGGTTATTGTAAAGGAAAATCCACTGCATTAGAAAAAGCTTAGAGTGATATTCAACAGATCAACAGTAGGAGATAAAATCAACTACATAAGAATAAATTATACATTGCAGGTAAAAAATAAAGGAATCAACGATTATCGGTACATTGTGTGATTATGGGGACTGGGGAGACAAACTATAAGGAAAAACAATTCATAAGACAATAATCAATAATGCTTAATTGAAGGTGCTGTAAAGCACATATACTAAAAAAATGTTTACGTTTATATAATGTTTTAAAAGACATTAAGGTATGGGAATTTTTTATTTCATCGTCCAAAGAATTCCACGTTTTCGGGCCAGAGAAAGCAAAAGATTGTTTAAACATTTCAGTATTGGGTTTTGGTGCTACCACATTTAATAAATCGGCATTACGGGTGTTAAAACCATGCCTATCAAAATACATTTCAATTTCATTACAAAGTCGTACAGGGGCTGTACCATGTATGCATTGATACATCAACATACTTAAAAGTAATCTCTCCTGGTTTCAAAAGTTTGCCATTTTAAATCCTTGATGAAATCAGTGACACTAATGTCACGGGCACCATACTTCTTAGAAACAATTCTGGCCGCTCGTCTTTGAATACGGTGTATCAATTCACGAGTTTTCAAAGAACAATTTCCCCAGACTGAGCAAGCGCAATCAATACATGGTTGTATAACAGATTTATAAAGTGTATTTAAGAAGGGGTACTGAGTGTGTTACTTAAACGACGTAATGAAAGCACTTTATAAGATAAATTTTTACCAAGTTGCTGAACATAATCAGTCCATGTCAATCTGCTATCAATGTATAAACCCAAATATCTGACAGAGTGAACTTGCCTAAGGCTAGTGCCATGCATTAAGACTGACATTTAACTCATTTGAGTCATGTTTTCTTGATGATATAAGCATAACATTCGTTTTATCAGCATTGATTTTTAGTCTGTTGTTTTCATACCAATCACCAATTTCATCAATACAAACTTGTAATTTCAGTTCCGCTTCTTTGATGTTATTACCATTAGTATATATGGCAACATCATCTGCAAAAATGTTACACGTTCCTGCATTAACACTCTGAACAATATCATTAATGAATATAAGAAAAAGGATAGGTCCAAGCACCCCTCCTTGGGGTATTCCTACAGTCATTATATTTGAATTGGATAATTTACCATTCAAATTAACAGATTGCTGTCTTCCACTCAAATAACTTTTAAACCAGTTAAGTTCTGTATCATGGACCCCATACTATTGTAATTTTAAAATTAATAACTCATGAGATATTGCATCGAAACATTTAGAAATATCAAAGAAGCACACCGCAATTACTTCATGGTCATTCAAAATTGCATGCCAGTCATCAACTACTCTGTGAAGAGAGGCTACAGTAGAATGGTTCATCAAAAAAGCTGACTGTTCGATTGTTATGAATTCATGTCTACGTAAGTAAGAAATGAATTGAGTTTGAACCAATTTCTCTTGAATTTTAGCAAGGTGAGAAACAACAGAGATAGGCCTATAATTTGACGGAACATCTTTATCTCCTTTGCCCTTATAAATGGGTGTTACACGTGCATACTTCCAATCTTCAAAAACAAAGCCTGATTTAAGCGAGAAATCAAAAATTGCAGTAAGTGTGCGAACAATAATTGATGCAGATATTTTAAGCAATTTGCAATCAGTATTAAGTATATCTAAATTACTGTAACTTGACAGATTATTCAGAAGTTTGATTACATCATCCTCAAGAATTTCAGAAAATTTGAAATTGTGGAGGCATAGCGGATTTCTCCAATACAATACATGTGTGGTTCATGTTGGAAGGAATCAGAAATTGTCTTCCATATTTGAGCAAAATAATCATTAAACTCATTCGGAGTCAAATCATTATGCACATTATTGACAAATTTGGAGTTCCCAGTGGCTCTATGAAGCTCTTTCCAAAGTTTCTTGGGATCATTACGATATTTTACAGAAATGGTGGAGAAATATTCGGTCTTGGCTTTACGAATAGCACTAATGACAGCATTTCTTTGTTTACGATATTCATGAAGTAAAGCTGCATCATTAGTTGCTTTACGCTTAAGAAAATCACGTTTATACATGGCAGTTATAATTTCAGAATTAATCCAGGGATTATATCTATTTTTGACCCTAACACTTTTGATAGGTGCATGTCTATCACAAATCTTAAGAAATGCATTGACCCAATGTGCCCAAATATCATCACATGCCATATCTGATAATACATTTGGATCACTTAATAATTCACAATTACATAAATCTTCAATAAATTCATCTTGGTTAAAATTACTATAATCTCTGAAACTAACCATCTTATGACCAGTATTTTTGGCATTGATATCAACACAAGTAAATACCATATAATGATCACTGAGCGAGATTTGACCAACATTACAGACATAATGATTTTCTAGCATTGTTGTCATTATAAGGTCAATGCACGTGGACGAGTTAGCAGTAACACGTGTTGGTTTGTTTACTAGTTGATGAAGAGAAAAAAGGCATTCAAGAGAATGGATACTTGTGTTTGGGTTTGAGCAATAGTCAACATTCAAATCACCAAGTATTATCAACTCTTTATTATCCATAAGTATTTTTTCTAGCATGTCAGAGCAATCATCAAAGAAGGTAGCAGTTGCTGTAGGAGGACGATATATACAGGAAATTAATACAGTCATTTTTTGCACTGAATTTCAATTAACACTGTTTCAATGTCGAATTGACTAATACATTCACATCTATCTTTTACTAAAATTGTGTTTTTAACGTACATGCATACATCTCCACCTCGCTTATCCAGCCTATCCTTTCTTATAATATCATAGCCTTCAATGACAATTTCATGATTTGGTATTTGTTCATGAAGCCAAGTTTCTGAAATACATAAAACATCAAAGTCTAACGTAAGAATAAAAAATCTAATTTCATCAATTTTGGGAAGGAGGCCACACACATTGATGTGAGCTAACTTTAGACCCTGACATCCCCTCAATTGAGATTTAATTTCATTCAGAATGGTGTTAGAAATATCATCATGGGGGGGGGGTGAATTGGCAGAAGAGTTACAGGTAGTAGATATGGGAGGGGACGTGGTAACGGCAAGATCTTCTTTGCCGTGATCTTAGTTATTTGTACGATTTAGACACAGTTTTGCTTTATGTCCGAATTGAGAACAAGTATCGCATTTGAGTTTCATTCCATGCCTACAGTTCTTCTTCTTGTGGTTTAGTTCGCCACAGTTAAAACAACCAGTATACTGCTTTTGAGCATTTGCAATCCAGGGATGAGGTTCTACACGGTGACAGTCCTTTGACTGGGTGTAAGTCGCAGATTGATGTGTAGAAGTTCGTTGAGATGCAGGGTTGGGATTGTGAGGAGTCTCATCATGCTGGCAGGTATTCACAGCTGACTGTCCATTCATCGGCGCGAAGTGGTTAGTTGCCTGATGAAGTACTGGTCTTGAGACTTTGTAGATATGAGAGAAGATAGAACCCTCAAGAAGTCTATCACCCTCGGGATTCAAGTGCAGACCATCATATGACAGGTGCTTGTCGGGATCAATGATGTCATTATCGATGAAACTCCAACCACGCCTAGCGGAGAGCTGTTTAAGAAGCCAATTTGTTTCATTTGTCTTCCACACTAGCTCATGATGGAATGTCTTCCGGGTGATTATGGAGCACAATGCAATGCTAGAAACTGACGGGCATTCCGTTAGGATTGAGTTAGCAAGTGATTCAATTTGAGCAGTAATAATGCTTGGATCACAGTTCACAATGTTATTGGTTCCTACATGTAGGATGACACCTTCTACACTGAATTTGTTCGCAAGGCGATAGGCATGACCAGCAACATCCTCTACTCGAGCTCCAGGCGATGTTTTACAAATGACTCGAGTTGCTTCATTGGACAGCGATTTTGGTTTCAGGTGCTTTACTATCGAATCTCCAATTACAAGAACAGTAGTAGGTGATTTGCCAGTTTCAACAGCTCGCGAGTAGGCCTTCTGACACTTTGTGCGATAGTGCTTCAGTTGAGATTCAAAAGACAAATTTGTTTTATTTGAATCATGCTGAACAGGGGTACTTGAATTTCCGTGATCAATAGTTGGGGTAGATCTGCTTTCCGTGGACTTACATGGGGAGGTTGATGGGGAGGACAAGCTTCTCTATTCAAATCACGGTTTTTGCAGTTAACCAGCTCATTTACTTGTTTACGTAAAACATTCAATTCAGTGGTTAGTTCATCAAACTTCCTATCAATAATCAAGTTTGTGTTTACTGTGGATTTGGACGTTGTATGCAAGTCTCCAGGTGCAACAGGAATTTGACTACTCTCATCATCACTAGAATAGGAATCCGCGTCCCCAGCAACAGGAGCATCTGCGCAGTGACTGGGAGTGTGACTACAATGAAAAGCCACGGTAGGATCCGTCTGGCAGCTATTGTCAACACAGATTGGGTTCCGGGACTTCAGTTCATCATGAATGTCAATGTGCGATTCACCATTGTTATGCAAAGTAGTGGACATTGGAGCTTGTTTCGCTCTCTCACGGCGACCATTTTCCACTGCTAGAATGCAGTAATGTCGAGCAATATTAATGTTCAAATTCGGGTAAATAGAATGCAATTCACAAGTAAGATAGTCAACTTGCGTATCATCAAGAGCTACATCTCCAATATTGCATTTGAGCAAGTGAAAAAGAGTATTATTGATACTTTGAACTGTTATGTATTTGGGTAATTTGCACGAGAAATCCGCCGAGCCGGAACATCCATGACATGAGTTTGTCTTTAATTTGGTTTTAGGCTTGGATTTAGCCATCAAATGACAAGAATACGATAACTGAACAGCTTTGGAATAAGTTTAAAAACGTACCAGGTTCAGTTGGAGGCTAAAAGTCATGTAGATTCAGGTGTAGACGATCCAAAAATCCAAACACTGTGCATAATTTGACGAAGTTCAAACACTCGATGGTTTATGCCTTTCTATAGAGTGGACTACGTAGAAGATGTGTAGCGTCCAGAGGTATGCAACAATAAGTAATCCAGAAAAATCCAGGCAATCACGAGAGATGAGGTTAATAAAAAATAAAGCTGACAAATAAGAAAATATGACTGGTTAAAGTTTGAGGAAAACTTTCTTATTCAAAAGTGACACGCACATCAAAACACCACTTTTCTGCGGGGGGAATAAATTTTTGAACACTGTGTATGAAAGTGATCAATTTCAAGTGGAGTCAACATCTTCTTGGTTTCGAACCAATGTTGGCTCAACCTTATACATATAGTTATATGAAATGGGTTTAATAGCCAAATAACGGTTAGTGATTGGCACATTTTGTTATGTTCACCCATGGGCAGAACATTATTGTAATGTTCTCCCATAGGAAAATATTTTCACGTAACAAATGACAGACGATACCAAACTATTGAAAGATTATATATGACCCAGCCACACAAAACAAACAAAAAGTCGCCAGAAATGGATTTTCACTTAAGAGTAGATTCTGATAGCTCTAAGCTCTAAGCTTCAAAATAATGCATAACTCAATTTAAATGGACTCTCCTAAGCTATCTAAATATTGGAAGGAATGAACACACTTTGGAAAGTGTGAACTTAGAAAACAGGCTCTGAAAAACAGGGTGTACTCAAGCGCTTAATCTTTACCAAGCTATGCTAGCCGTGGGATGAAATGAAAAAAAAAAAAAAAAGGATGTTGACCACCGGAGCAACAACAACGATAGATTTTCAGATTAAACTGAAATTAAGCATTCTTCATTAGCACATTCTTTACATGATTAATACCAACTATCAAGGCAGTAGCACCATTCTCTCCAAAGTTATTGGAGTTGAAAGTGAAGTGTATGGACAGGGTTTTTGAGAAATGGGAAGAGGGTTCTATGAGAAACAACTAATCACACTATTCCACCAAAAAGTGTTCAAAAACTGCTGAAAACACAAGTTCCTGTTTTTTTTATGATTTCAAACTTTAATATGATATAGAAAAATGCTTGCATTTTTCAGAAAATACGAAAAACTCAAGATTGGTTAGGTTACCCCATTTCACCAATTTTCAGTCCTCACAAAAAAAAAAAAAAAATCACTGTGTGCGACTTTTTGTTCGTTTTGTGGTACACGGTCACATACTTTTCACGCAATCGATGGGATAAATTTGCTGTGAAAAAGCAGATGACCGATTATTGAAATGCCAACGAAAGTGTGATTTGACTAACCCACAAATAATATAACAGATGATGACTTTTGTTGTCGGGAACATGTACCAAACGTTCAATCCTCAGGGTTTGAAATGCTATTTCGGGAGGCTATAAGTCCCTCGACTTCGTCTCGGGACATAACCTCCCTCAATAGCATTTCAAACCCTTTCGGGTGGAACATTCGGTATGTTCCCTCCCCCGCCAGTCATCATCTATATAATGATGTGCAGACCAACCATTCATGTAAACATCACATAGATTTTTCACTTATCATTTCTTTAAACATCCTTATACCGTAGATCAAACATTTAAACGATCAATTTGATGCCATGCAGATGTGAGCCTAATGTTTAATACTCCAACCACCCCTCACAGACACCTGTCAACGCCATCATAACGCTTGAATAGCAAATTACTATCATTCATCTTAGCTGTTGTAAAACAAACAAAGAACAATCATATGGATGTAGATGCACTTCCGTTTCCCCTCTATGTACACATCATTGCATCAGCTGCACTAATCCTACCCCCCCCCAAAAAAAAAAACAACAACAACAACAACAACAACAACAACAAAAATCACGCGTGGCTTGTCAACGGAAACCACCTGACAAGTGCTGACGCTCACTCCACTTTTGAGTCTAGCTCTGGACCCTTTAAATCGATTCTTTTTTCGCCGACTATACGCGTTAGGCCGAGTGAGGGCGCGATCCCGAAAATCCCACTAAATCATATTTACATACAGTTCAATGTAATACATTCAAATCATACCATGCATAAAAAATATTGATATAGAATCCTTCATGAATCTCAGAAAAATCAAACCGATCCATATCTTCTCCATTACGCAAAAACTTGTGCTGAATCACCTTATTTTATTCTAAAATACACATGCAATGGCGGTGGAAGCGGGGGTACCCCCCCCCCCCGTCCTCTGTAACAAATAATCAATTATGTAAAGACCAAAATACACAATTAAGGCATTTTTCTGTTTAAAAATTGTCAATTTCATAACTGAAAATGCGAAATTTTAATACATTATTAATAAACATTATAATATTGATACACTCATATTTACTAATCAGTAAATTTAGTGTACAGATGGTAGCCTCGCGTCCTCGAGTGTTCCCCCTGAAACATATCTTAATTTAACCTTACTTTTTCCCTTTTTTCTATGCTTTTAGCAATATAAAAGTGATTGTTATTGCTGGAAATAATGCGATCACGTTTAAAGGGAATGGCTGGTAACTGATCAGTGGGAATCAGTGGGAATGGTGGGAGATGATTGTTCCAATTCTTGTGAGATTCTTTTAAGAGTGCATTATTTCTGTTGTTGTTGTTGTTGTTGTTTGAAAATTATTTGCTTCAGATTGGTCTTATATTCAAGTCATGTACAGGTGAATGTTTCCAGGTTAGCATGCCTGTACAGTGACGGGGTGATCGTTAACGGGAAGACCAATCTCAAGCAAATAATTTTCACACAAATAATAGATATATGATGTACTTCTAAATGAATCCACCAAGGATTGGAACAATCATCACCAGCATTCCCACTGATTCCCACTGATCAGTTACTAGTCATCCCCTTTAAGCTTTTATGAACACATTTCAGTCGAATGGCAAAGTGAAAGTGGCTCGCTCGCTGTGGCCATACATACAGTACAATGAACATTTTTATTAAGTTATTGTCATAGCCCTTCGCAGTGATTTTTTTCTACGTGTAATTTCTTAGAAATTTGAATTAGAATGTTATGTAAAGGCTATTGTTATACTCTGTATTTACAAAAAGTCCCTACCCTGATAACCCCGCCCACACCTTCGTCCGCTCGGTTGCTTCGCTCCCTCACCGGGGATCTCCACACCGTCACATAATGTACCCCCGTATGCTATAATCATAGTCCTTCGCATTATTTTTTCACTATGTTTAATTTCCCTGAAATTTGCTTTTAAATGCTATATAAACGCGACTTTGTACTCTGTTTTTACAAAGAACGTCCCTACCGTTGGTGGGGGGTATCCCCCTCCCAAGTACACCCTCCCTCTGGTCGGTTATTCCGCTCCCTCGCCGAGGATCTCACACCGTCACACAACGTCACACAAATGTACTGCAAATATGTTATAATTATAGTCCTTCGCACTCTATTTTTTTCTTCCACTATGTGTAAATTCCTAGAAATTGGCTTGTTAAAGGTAGGGAATCCCATTTGCATGCCTTAAATGAAGAGTTGTATAAATACAGTGGTATGTTGAAGAGAGTATCATTTTAGAAACTCCCATAAAGTATTGAAAGTGGAAGGTAACATTTAGTACATTTTTATTGACCGTTAGATTTTTATTTGATTTTTTTTCGGGGCTCACTGTAAATTCCAGTACATTACTAGGCTACCTTTGCAGACCCATGCACTGCATGTGCGTCCATCATGTATATTTTGTGAAGAAAGTTCATCAAAGATTACAAACATTTCTATATACATTCTTGCCACACACTCTATATGTTATTACATCAGCTCTTATACTTTTAGATTTGTGTTTATAGATAAAAAATACAGAAGACTGCAAAAAAAAAAAGGCTTAAGTGTGGCTGACACATAGAACTACTGAGTAGTTGAGTTTTGTGCATTATTCAAATTGCAGATAACTGTTGACTTCCAAGTTTCTCAGCAGTGGCCTAAACAAGTCCCCTGAGGTTCATATTTAATGTTTTGCTGCATTTTGGGAGGTCTGTAAAATGTATTCCCTACCTTTAATGCTCTATAACCATGACTTTTTTTAATGCAAAAAGTCCCTACCATGGTACCCGCTCGGTTGCTTCGCTCCCTCGATGAGTATTTCACACCGTCACATAATGTGCCCCCATCGAGATTTTGCCCCCCCCCAAAAAAAAAACAACAACAACAACAAACAAACAAACAACCAAACACACAAACAAAAACAACCAGACAAAAAAAAAACCAAAAAAAAAACAACAACAACAACAACAACTAAACGTGTTCCGGCGCTCTTGTACAAATGCACACACGCACGTACACCTATCGACACTAAAAGAGCTACTGAGACTTGATGTCATAAATCTAGTAGTATGGGACTAGCAATTACTACTCTAGACGCAGAACACGCACACACACACATACACACACAAATAAAACCATTGTTATGTTTGAAAGGCGTGTCATTCCACATTCGAATCTCATTGTGTGTTAGCAGTCAACCAAGCCACTGCATAACACAAAAATACCTTGCAGAAACAGAAAATCCACATTTCATTTTTGTTATTACCATTATCGTTATTATTATTATTATTATCATTGTTATCATTCTTGTTGTTGATATTATTATTATCATTGTTATTGTTATCGGTATTATTAGTTTTATTACAATCATAGCAGTAGTAGTAGATAATGAGTATAATAGTATTAAGAAATGATAACATTACAAGATATAGCATGATAGAAACTTTCAAGAACATAAAACCGAACCAAAGAAGACTATAGATAAGCCCATGACTTATGGTTAGAAGTAGAGTGAAAAGTAAAGGACAACAATTTCGCTAGGAGAAGGCTATACCATAACAAACATAACTTTTCAGACCGAAAGTCGAAAATGCGCGAGTTTGGCTGAATAGAGATCTAAAGCTGTCGCGAAATGATCGTTTAGCAGTCAAGTTGATCGACACACTCAGAAATATATATATATATATATATATATATATATATATACATACATATAGAACTTGGATCGAGTAGATCGCGAACCGGTTGTGTAGTAGCCGAGTATATGATTGGGATGATCGGGGACTGATCGCTTGAACAAGTTCGTCCCGACCAAAATAGATCTCTGCACGATCGTTTCCTGATCAGCTTGATGTCGACTCGATGAATACCGGATTGCTGTACGATTGCTTGCCTTCTCGAACCCTGTACGACATTATTTTTTTGCATGTCAAAAATTGTAGTGTAGGAGGCCAGAATAAAACCGATCAAGTTACATTGACACGGATCGGCCCCAATCTCCCTAGTCACCGGAGCCCGACCAGGTAAAAATAGTTGGTTGGGCTTGATCGAGTAATCGATTGATCTGATTGTCAGTTGAACGTACATGTTTGGCTATGCCGAAAAAGTGTACACCATTCTAATGGAGATTACCTCAAGAAGTATGGAGTATGGTCACAAAGATAAGTCTCCGTAAGGAAGAATGGAAACGTTGATGACGTGTAGTAAAAATGTGCAGGTAATTAATGAAATACATCATCTGTGGAAAAGGAAATGACTGTTTGTTTGCTGTATGGACATTCACTGCGATGCATTTCTTTTTTTAATGGTTATAACTTTATTCTGTGGAACTTCTAATATTAATTTTGGCCACTTAATATGGCTGAAGGTCAATTTAACAATATGGTCAACACTCAAAGCATCAAAGTATAGACTTCATCTAAACTCTCAAGCTCTGGGCTCCTTGAATCCCCTTTTTAATATCATTGGGTAATACCCGCCGCGTCGTGCATGTAAACAAAGCATAATTCCATCGTGGTGCAATATATTGTAGGGCGTAAGGATAAGAGAAAAAGTGTAAAGGAGAAAACTGAAGAGAGATCATTTATTCATAATGCATTGACTTTGTGTATTAATAAATTCCATCAGTGATTTTTGTTTTGTTTTGCTTTGTTGTTGTTGTTGTTGTTTTTTTTTACGTTTGTTTGATACGATTTTAGGCCGTTGGCCGCGGCATTTCTTTTTTGTTTGTATTTTTGTTTTTAGCTTTGCGTTTTACTCCGATACTTTGGTTTACCTTTTTTGCTTTTGCTTTATTTCCTACAGATACAAGATCTGAAATTGTGTTTGAAACGCTGGGAGGACGATTCTAATGATAGATCCTCGATTGGGGGTGATTTGGCCAAATGGGTGTTTGCTTTGCCGAGTCTTTTGAACTTTAGCGTGGCATGTTATTACCTGGACAGCGATTTCCTATCGACAGCCGCTGCTACAGCACTAGCAAGTCAGGTACGTTATGTACGATTTCCGTCAAGTTTGGTTACTAGTGAAGATTTGGGTCTAAATAAACAAGGAAAAGTAGAAATTACGCGGTGCGTAATATATGTCCCCGCCGGAAGTAGCATTTAGTAGCAAAATGTACAATATAGGTAAAAAGATGAAGGTCAAAGGTCAAAGAAGTCAAAGGTCAAAATTCTATGTAGAAGTTTTGAAGCCCTCACCTAGTGCCATCGCATAAAGCAAAAGGAATCGAAATCGGGTTAGAAATGGCGAAGGAGTAGCATTTTGTAGCCAATGTACAATATAGGTAAAAAAAATCAAGGTCAAAGGTCAAAGAAGTCAAAGGTCAAAATTCTGTGTAGAAGTTTTGAAGCCCTCACCTAGTGCCATCACATAAAGCAAACGGAATCGAAATCGGGTTAGAAATGGCGAAGGAGTAGCATTTGGTAGCAAAATGTACAATACAGGTCAAAAATCAAGGTCAAAGGTCAAAGAAGTCAAAGGTCAAAATTCTGTGTAGAAGTTTTGAAGCCCTCACCTAGTGCCATCACTTAAAGCAAACGGAATTGTAATCGGGTTAGAAATGGCGAAGGAGTAGCATTTTGTAGGCAATGTACAATATAGGTCAAAAATCAAGGTCAAAGGTCAAAGAAGTCAAAGGTCAAAATTCTGTGTAGAAGTTTTGAAGCACTCACCTAGTGCCATCATATAAAGCAAACGGAATCAAAATCGGGTTAGAAATGGCGAAAGAGTAGCATTTTGAAGCAAAATGTACAATATAGGTCAAAGGTCAAGGTCAAAGGTCACAACTGAAATTTTGTATAGAAGTTTCAAAGCTCCCATGTAGTGCTATCATATAAAGCAAACAGAATCAAAATCGGGTTAGAAATGGCGAAGGAGTAGCATTTTGAACATTTTGATCACACACGGACGCACACACGGACACACGGACACACGGACAGACGGAGCCCGTTTCATAGTCCCCTGCTCGAACTCGTTCGGCGGGGACAATTATCGTAGAGTTATGATTGCTTATATCAGTTTAGTCAGTGGGAGTGATGGCCGTCAAAAAAAGTGTAGACTTTTGATCGTTTAGTTGATTAATGCCCCTTTTCTGTGATAAACTTTACAGAATATGCAATTATGTCGCCCCGCTTTTGTCCCATCAAGTCTGGCAACATCCAGCTCGGATAAAGTCAACACGCCACTTTAATAGAGGCAGTCAAAAGTACATACGGACAACAATATATATATATATATATATATATATATATGAAGAGTTTGTTTGCAAAAACCGACAAGTCCATATTTGTCATATGGAGATATTTGCGATTAAAGGTCAAGAAAAATAAAGAGAATAATAAGAAAATTTTTGCTTCTTTTGATCATAACTTCAAAAATGTACCTTTATATGTAGTGACCAATATATCATTTAAAAGGTATTATTTTGTACATTATGACAGAGACCGTGCTTCAAAATCTTCAAAAATGGACTTATCGGTTTTTGCAAACAAACTCTTCATATATATACATATATATATATGTATATATATATATATATATATATATATATATATATATATGTGTGTGTGTGTGTGTGACCCTGCACCTCAAGACAAACAAAAAGTCGCCAGACATGAATTTTTAGTTAAGACCATATTCTAAAAGAGCAGACTTTAAGCTTTAAAATGATGTATAACTCAAATCAAATGGACTCTCCTAACCTATCTAAATATTGGAAAGAAAGCACAAACTCAGGAAAAGTATGAACTGAGAAAAGAGGCTCTGAAGTGCAGTGTCTATTCAAGCGCTTAATCTTTACCAAACCGTGCTGGCTGTGCGATGAATGGGACAAAAGACAGGAAGTAAACCACCAGAGTAACAACAATGAAGGGATTATCAAATTAAACTGAAATTAAGCATGCCTCATTAACAAATTCTGTCCACAATTAATGCCAATTTCCAAAGTAGTAGCACTATCCTTTCAAAAGTTCTTAGAGTTGAAAGTGAAGAGTGCGGCTGGGTTTTTCAGAAATGAAAAAGGGATTCTAAAGACACACCTTATCTCCCTATTCTACCAAAAATGTTCGAGATAAACTGCTAAAAAAACACACTTTCTGCCCGTTTTATGATTTTAGCATAATGTAAAAGAAGAATCGCTCTTTCAGAAAATATGAAAAAATCTAGTTCGGCTAGGTTGACCCATTTCACTTATTTTCAGTCCTCACGCAAAATCAGTGTGTGCGGCTTTATGTTCGTTTTGAGGTGCACGGTCACATATATTCTCTTTGATCAAAAAAAAAAAAATGTAAGTGCAGTTTAATTGTCTTTTTGGGAGTCATTGCTCAAGCAATTTCATTAAGGAATGCGTGCATTTTGCAAGCCAATGTTAATATTGGCAGGTTTATTGTGGTTTATTACCTTTTCACATTTTCGCACATCGTTTCAAAGTAAACATATTATAGAGTATCGGTCATGACGACACATAGTTTTACCGCTGAGTAAATATCACATGCATGGAATCAACTGTCCACTTCAGTAATTGTAATTTTTGTGACGCAAAAATGGCATCCATTTTGAGGTTTGTTTGGTATAGAATCAAAAGTAATACAGATAGGCAATGACAGATTTAGACTGCAAGACGTCTTACCAAAGTGGTGGAGGGGTGGGGGATAATTCTTACATGTGTCATGTTCGTTCACCCGACTCAGTCGACGGCGAGCCAACTTTGCATATTCTGCTGAAAGGTACAAACCACCTAAACCGATCGATAAATGTCAATGCACAATGGAATCGTTTTTCGCGAGTCCATTCCTGTTTCATAAAGCTTCCACTTTTACAATGATAGTCTGCCAAGCGGTTCCCTACTAGATTTATATCCAGTAAATTCTAAGGTGTTTTTTTTTTTTTTTAAGCGTTCTGTGTGCAAAAGTCATGCCTTAAAAGCAATAGAGGTACTTGTCACTTTAGAGAAAAACAATCAATGATTTGGTACACAATTTTCATCAAAGCAAAGCATGGCTTTCTCGATAATTTTGCCCACAACATGTCCAGCTCGGCCGTCAGATGGTAAAACGGTCTATCTCGAAAATTGCTGTTCTGAGAAAAATGACTTTAAAGTTTAGAAGTTTGAGCTTTTTTACGAGATGGGTATAATGCATTTTTAGCAATGGGACAAGAAGAAGCATATCAAACACTGATAACTGAAGAATTTTGTGATTATTTGGGGTTTTAATGATAAAATAAATGAGATTTTTGTGCAGATAGACTGTTTAACCACAGCACATGTATACACTCCGCTACACATCATAAGATGGTAAAATGGTCTATCTTCTAGATAGACCACAAACACTATTGCCATACTATGGTAAAATGGTCTATCTTTTAGTTAGACCATTTTATCGTTTTATCTTGTGGTTTTAAAGTGGTCTTTCTTCCCAGATGAAAGTTTTGCAAAAATACTGAAGTTTAGCGTACGGCCGGATGTCAAGCGCGTTTTTGCCGAAAAATGCCTTTTTTAGCCAAAAATTTGACAGAATATCAAAAAATCAAGATTTTTACTTTTTTATCGAAAAAATTAATAGTTTATAAGTACCTTTTAAACTAGAAATGTGTTATCTTCCATTTCAAGTGTACAACCTAACTAATATACATTTGAAAGTAGAATATTACACGCACATATATGGCGCAATGAAACATAAAACCGTGATTTACTTAAAATTTTACTTTGCAGACTCTACCAATATTTCAAAGTTGTTTTTTTTTAACTACCGAAATCAGTCTATTCAAACGTTTTTATTTGTTCGAAATATAATTTATGTTCTGATATCTTATGCAGCAAAGAAATTGTAAGATAAGGCGAAAGATAACTCGTTTTATGTTATCCTAAATGAGACGATGTATTTTTTACTGGACGCGCATTTTGAATGGAAAATCGAATGTATAGCGTAGGCCCATATATATTGTACATGGTATAGTGCGTGTAGGTATACTTATCTTACATAATCGGCGAAGTCAATGGACAGGTTGGATAGCTGACTGCAAAAACCCTTTATGACACCTTGATATGACTGAAATGTGCTTATTTGCCAGAAAAAAAAAAATACAAAGAGGGCTGGTCAGTAATGTTGTTACCATGGCAACTGATCATTTAGGTCACTCCCAGAAAATTTCAAATATTCATGATTTTAAAACGTAGAAGTGTTGAAACTTGTTTTTGTATGTGTGTGTGAGAAATTAATCTATCTAATCTGTTTAACAATGAAACCTGCTTATACCAGTTATATATAGATTGCTTACTATGTTTGGAAATGGTTGTCATGGAAACCGTGATAACAAATTACGTTTTACTTGGCAAAATTACGGTACCAAATCTCCCATCCTGCATACTCAACCTCCCCCTTCCTCCCCCCCCCCCCCGAGAAGCTTGGGAATTCATGGTTATCAATACAATGCTATATAGTTTGCATTCTCGGGCCCTGAAACGCAGCCCTGCAAGGGATAGGCACGAAAGCACTTTTACATTTGTAATGTTCTAAGGCGAGGTGTTTGCATTTTATTTTGATCTATCATCCCGCAGAAGACTTACTAAATGTTTCTTTTATGATGATTGATTGTTTACATGAGCGTCGTTTGGAACGCACAATTATTCGGCGACATAAGAATATCATATATGTATCCTAGATATGTGTGTGAAATAATAAGGCAAATATCACCCTAAAAAAAAGAAAACAAGTAAAAAGGAAGTAGAAATGAAATGCGGACAATGCAATAACAGCCTCATTTCCCCTTCCCATCATTAAGTCGGTTAAATCATCGAGTCTATAATATTTATCCTTGGCCAAGTTCTATGACCTTGGAGCAGACATGTAACAAATGGTTTGTTTGCAATTCGATTGTTTTGTTTGTTTTTTTTTTTGCTTGTGTGTTCTATATTATCACATCTTTGTGATTAAAAAAAAATCATTTCAGTTATCATAAACACTCTAAATTCCCAGTCAACCAACAAAACGTATTACACAATGTGCACACGCTCGCAACCATCGTCTCAAACTGCGTTTACGGACTATATCAACACACAATGAAATACAGTAAACACTAAACGAAGCAATTTCTCTCTTTTTTTTAATAATGATTTGCCATCAGCGCACATTTACTAGAAAAGCAGCACTTGCCATCTATGTTGTTGGTTATCAAAATGCTTTTTATCTATTTCGTTTTGGAAGGTAAAGAACCTCAGTCTCGATTTGTGGACATCTAAAAACAAAAACAAAAATATCATCTGAAAGCAATCTTCTTAAATGAAAGAATGAGTCCTCAGTGATGTTTTTTTTTATCATGAACAAATGTCTGTGACATACACGTGTACATCCAAAGACTTTGAAAATCAACAATACAAATTGCACTGACTACATTAACTGCATTGATAAACTCTATTTGTTTAATGTGACGTATGCTATGTGTCCACCATCACAAACGTTACACCAGTTAGAAAAACAAAATTTTCTCTTTAGGCGATATTTCAATATCTCTATCTTTTTCACAGTTTCTGGTTACATATCCTAGCTAATTATGACTGTACGCTGTTGCATTGAACTTTCGTCACTGTATAACTAAATTAGAATGGTGACTGCCAAAATTTTAAAATTCTACCTTTAGTCTGATATTATTTTTGTGTTCTGCAGACCAGTGCGATAAGATATCTGTACTGAGCATTCGTCTCTCAGTGAAGAAAAAAAAAATCACCTCTCCAAAACATGTGGGTAATGCTTCCCTCTAATACTTTCCCTTATCCCAAGTAGCAGAATACATTGCTGGGGCCCTGAATAGCTAACATAAATTATATCATAGTATTACTAACATCATGACAATTATGGCACATGTGAAAAAAGAAAACAAAAAACAACAACTGGAGAAACATACATCTTGACCAGATCATATTCTTTTCACTACTTCTTGTACTTGGTGTTTGGGTTGGAACCTTTTACTGATGTCTTTTTATATCTTAAACTAGGAAGAAAAAAAATGCTCTGTGCTATTTCCTTTCAGATTCAGCAACTGTTCCTTTGTGAAGTTTTCTCTTTTTAAGCACTTTAATGTGCAGGTTTTTTTTTTTTTCTGACCAACATGTCATATATTTTCCTCCATCTGATGAAGAAAGGCAAAGTTCACTTCCCTTATGTTGACCCCCCCCCCCAAAAAAAAAAAAAAAAAAAGACATACCAATCTGGCAGACCTCTACTCTACAGACTAGTATTAATTAGTGCTAACGTTCAGAGCTAATGTTATTGTTAGGATATTCTATTCAGATCAAGATCTAGAAATGTTAGATTTAACATGAACTCTTACTTTTATGGAGCAAAGTTAGCCTAACGTTAGATGTATAATATGTATCATTTATGCATAGATTTTAGAACCTCAAGAGGGTCAAGATGTCTAAACCTAGGTCTATCTAACGGTAGGCTGGGTCTTACAATAAAACTGCCATTATATACTAGCGTAAGGTTACTAGAAACCTCTAACGTTAGGTAGAATCAGTGGCCCAGATTTTGACTAGACGCCAGATATTTCTACTTAAGACTCGTCAGATTTTATGATAATTATACAGGTCTAACTAGGGTTAGTACTGTATTTGATTAGACTCTAAACGTTAGTAATAGTAGATCTAGCGTTAGAGCACTACGCTATACGGTACCTTCTGTATAGACTATGCACAGTCTCTTGCCCTGGACCTGGCTCTAACGTTAGCCCTACAAATACAGTGTACATCTAACGTTAATAGTAGGCCTAATAGGGTGGGCCTGTACTGTCTACGGTATACAACTGCTAATGTGCTAACGTTAGGTGTTAAGTTCATTGTGATTAAGGCCTAACGGTTGGCTCGATTGAATTATTGTTTTGGCATAACACTTAACACCAACAGGCGTAGAGCCCTAATTCACCTAACAGTTAACACATTCTAACCCCTAACGATAGCTAATGTCCAGAGTTAAAGAGAGTGTAATCGTTAGATCCCATAGACCTAACGTTAGACGAGGATTCAGTCTAACTGCATGTGATGAGGCCATAGATTAGAAACCTTAGATCGAACAAGACACCTAAATCTAGACGTAAACCTCAAGCAAGGCCTCTTTTCGCACCGTTTTAAGACGTGCCTTACGGAATAATCGGTGTTCCACACCGCCGGCACGGTCGGGTGGCGGCCCGGGGGTTCGTAGGCATGCCCGCTGGGTCGGTGCGAAATGCAGTCATAAGGCATCGGCCTACTTAATACGTTAGATTCTACTAGCGCTTGAACCTTGATATTTTATACCAAATCTCAAATCAAAGTTATATATCTAACTGTTAGATCAAAACAAATTTAAAAGTTCCCTTATGCAGTGCAGTAGAGAACTGTGTATTTATTTACTAATTTACTTACATTCGAAGGAAATAGTCCCCTTTTCAGTCACCACGTCTCCAACTCAACGACTGTTCCAACATTTTAGTCCCGCGAGAGATTTTTACCTGTAGATCAGACGCACGCACACGTATACAACTTACAAGCAGCGCGCGGCCGTGAGGTGGTAAATTGGTCTAACTCGAAGATAGACCATTTTACCATCTGATAACGATGATCAAAAAATCTCACTTAAGAAGGTTAAAAGGTTTATGTAAAAGATAGCTCGTTTTACCTCCGAACGATATTACCGACAATGGGCTAACTCAAAGATAGACCGTTTTACCATCAAATCTGAAGGAAAAATACAAAAAAGTACCAAGATAGCGGAAATTATCTCTAAAACAAGACATGATGGGATTTTCTCGATAGCACCATTGGAAAGAGCACCCTCACATATCCCGGAAAGTGAACTTACCTCAAAAAGTCAAATTTTCGAGTTAGACCGTTTTACCATCTGACGGCCGAGCTGTAGGGATACTTAAAACCTGTCTATCAAGTTTATGTAACTTCTACATATAGAAGTTACATAAACTTGATAGACAGGTTTTCTCAAAGCGTGACTACGTCGTTGTCAGAATAATATGGCACACAGAGGATTTACACCCTGGCACACAAAGAGCTAGGGCGTTTGATGTCATATGTGTAGAACAATAATACAAAGAAAATAATAGTAAGCCAGCCAAAACGATTTTTTTTACTTTGGACGGCAAAATTTGTTAATGCTAAGTTTTCCAGCTGAAAGTCTTGCAAAAATACTCAAGTTTAGCGTACGGCCGGATGTCAAGCGCGTTTTTGCCGAAAAATGCCTTTTTTAGCACAAAATTTGAAAGAATGTCAAAAATCACGATTTTTATTTTTTTACCGAAATAAGTAATGGTTAATAAGTACCTTTCAAACTAGAAATGTGTTATCTTCCATTTCAAGTTTAGAACGTGACTAATATGCATTTGAATGTAGAATTTTTACACGCACATATATGGCGCAATGAAACATAAAAACTTGATTTACTCAAAATTGTACTTTGTAAAATCTACCAATATTTCAAAGTTTTTTTTAAACTACCTAAATCAATCTATTCAAAAGTTTTTATTTTTCCGAAATATAATATACATTCTGATATCTTATGCAGCAAAGAAATTACAAGATAAGGCGAAAGATAACTCGTTTTATGTTATCCTAAATGGGACGATGTATTTTTACCGGTCGCGCATTTTGAATGAAAAATCGAATGTAAGCCCATATAATTTATATTGTACATGGTATAGTGCGTGTAGGTATATATAATCTTACATAATTGGTCAAAAAGTCAATGGACAGGTTGGATAGCTGACTGCAAAACCCTTTGTGGCACCTTGATATGACTGAAATGTGCTTCTCCCCCCCCCCCCAAAAAAAAAAAAAAGAAAAGAAAAATAAATACATGAAATAAAATCAGTAGTGTTGTATACCATGGCAACTGATCATCATTAGGTCACTCCCTGAAAATTTCAAATATTCAAAATTGTAAAACGTACGAAAGTGTTGAGACATTTTGTGTGTGTGTGAAAAATGTATCAATCTAACTAATATATGTTTAACAATGAAACCTAAGAGTTATAAATAAATTGTTTACTATGTTCGGAAATGGTTGTCATGGAAACCGTGATAACAAATCACGTGTTACTGGGAAAAATTACGATACCAAATCTCCCATCCTGCATACTCGCCCCTTCCCCCGAGAATGCTTTGTAATTCATAATGCTATATAGTTTGCATTCTCAGGCCCTGAAACGGAGCCCTGCAAGGGATAGGCACGAAATCACTTTTACTTTTGTAATGTTCTAAGGCGAGGTGTCTGCATTTTATTTTGATTTATTCTCCCGCAGAAGACTTATACTAAATGTTTCTTTTATGATGGTTGATTGTTTACAGGAACGTTGTTTGGAACGCACACTTAGTCGGCGACATAAAAATGTTATTATGTATCCCGGATTTGTGTGAAAAAGTAAGGCAAATATCACCCTCAAAAGAGAAAACAAGAAGTAAAAAGGAAGTAGAAGTGAAATGCGTACAATGCAATAACAGCCTCATTTCCCCTTCCCATCATTAAGTCGGTTATATCATCGAGTCTATATTGCAGATTATATTAATCCTTAGCCAAGTTCTATGTCCTTGGAGCAGACATGTAACAACTTGTTTGTTTGCAATTCGATTTTTTTTTTCTATATTATCACAAATTTGTGAAAAAAAAAATCATTTCAGTTATCACCAACACTCTAAATTCCCAGTCAACCAACAAAACGTACTACATAATGTGCACACGCCCGCAACCACCGTCTCAAACAGCGTTCACGAATGATATACAGTAAACAGTAAACGAGGCAATTTCTCTTTTTTTAAAGCAATGATTTGCCATTAGCGTACATTTACTAGAATAGCAGCACTTGACATCTATGTTGCTGGTTACCAAAATGCTGATTAGTATACCATACACAGTAAGAACATGCTTGAATCCTGCAAAATATATATAATTATTTCTCTTAAACAGTATTTCGTTTTGAAAGGTAAAGAACCTCAGTCTCCATTTGTGGACATCTAAAAACAAACCAAAAAATCCATCTGAAAGCAATCTTCTTAAATGATTAAAAGCATTAGAAAAGAATGAGTCCTCAGTGAAAATGTCTTTCATGAACAAATCTCTGTGACGTACATCCAAAGAGTTTGAAAAACAATACAAATTGCGCTGACTACATTAACTGCATTGATAGCCTCAATTTTTTTTTTAATGTGACATATACTATAATGTGTCCAGCATCACAAACGTTACACCAGTTAGAAAAACAAAATGTTCTTTTTAAGGAATACATGTATTTCAATATCTCTATCTTTTTAACAATTTGTGGTTACATATCCCAGCTAATTATGACTGCACGCTGCTGCATTGAACTTTCGTTAATGTACAACTAAATTAGAATGGTGACTGCCCAATTTTTAAAAATCTACTTTTAGTCTAATATTATTTTTGTGTTCTGCAGACCAGTGTGATGGGATATCTGTACTGAATACTCGTCTCTCAGTGAAGAAAAAAAACAAATCACCTCTCCAAAATGCATGGGTAATGTTTCCCTCTAATACTTTCCCTTATTCCAAGTACCAGAATACATTGCTGGGGCCCTGAATAGCTAACATAAATTACAGTATTACCAACATCATGACAATTATGGCACATGTGAAAGAAACCTGGCAAAACATACATCTTGACCAGTACATTTTCTTTTCACTACTTCTTGTACTTGGCGTTTGGATTGAAACATTTTACTTATGTTCGTTCCTTTTCATAAGCTACATACTATTCTTTTATATCTTAAACTAGAAAAGAAAAAACATGCTCTGTGATATTTCCCTTCAGATTCACCAACTGTTACCTTGTGAAATTTTCTCTTTTTAAGCACTTCAACGTGCAGTTTTTTTTTTTTTTCTAACATGTCACATATTTTCCTCCATCTGATGAAGAAAGGCAGGGTTCACTTCCCTTTTGTTGCCCCCCCCCCCATAAAAACAAAAACAAAAGACATTCCAATCTTACAGGATTAAAATGTTGGTGTTTGGGCTTCAAAGGAAATAACAGGATCAATTTCCATGAACTACTAGTATGCGGCTTGTAACTCTTAGTCTCGAAGGCATGGTATAGTTTTGGTTGAGATGGAGATTCAGACTTTAACATTTTGCAAGCAAATAAAAACAACTTATGAAATATGAAAGAGCATCAAATTCTTAGAGTAATTTGAAGTTTGTTTGATTAAAGTTGTTGGTTTTGAAACGGCCGAGATTTTTTTTTTTTTTTTAAAGTGACACAGAATGATAATAATTAGAAGTGGGTGCCACCTTTATTAGGACCTCTTTGTTTTGGTACATCTCAGCCTTTTCAAAACCAATTTTTAACAAATAAATTTGGAATTCCTCTTGGTATTGTTTACTCTTTAATATTTTATAACAGGGTTCTCATTATTTTACAAAATCTCCATCTCAGCCCCCATCTCAACCAAAAGTAGACCATCCCTCATCCCTTTAATGCTGCCATCAAAATTGGAAGTACACTGTAGATCTATATCAAATCATATTGTAAATGCTTTTTGCCAAGTAGTGTTGTGCACATTTTGATATCATCACTAAGGAAAAAAAAAGAAAAAAGAAAGATTAGAAAAGAAGCATTTAATCTGGATTAGTAGAAATTTCTAATATATACACATGTCTTTTATATATTCAACTTCTATAATAGTCCTGAAAGCACATTGTGATTATATTTGAGAAGTTTAGATGGATGCATTCCACATGTGGCCCATTCTCAGTAAAAGCATTCAAATACGGAATTTTGGTGTCGCCGACATTCCATGACAGTTTGCGGTTCCCTGAAACCTATTAGATACTATTTAAATGTTTATAATATATCACGAGGACTT
Organism: Diadema setosum; assembly: GCF_964275005.1. Classification (NCBI taxonomy): domain Eukaryota; kingdom Metazoa; phylum Echinodermata; class Echinoidea; order Diadematoida; family Diadematidae; genus Diadema; species Diadema setosum. Next base: position 36,407,696 of record NC_092687.1, read on the forward strand.
TATTTGTTAAAAATAAACAAGATCAAATGCGGTTGTGTGCCTTTTTGTATAAAATTTTGCTGTTAAACTTCGTTAAGACCCCCAAAACGCAGTGTCGCCGGCTATTTCAGAATTATGTTTTATTGCTCCTCTCCGTCCACAAACACACTTTCCAAATATCATTTTCATGGACGATGAGCATATCATATGTGCTAATCACAATACTCAAAAAGTTCCAAAATTTTTATTGACTTCTTTTTTTATAGCCTTTTGAAACCTGTCGCCAAATTCACCGCCAGATACGTTACCAGTTTCTTTCGTGTTACAGCATTGCGAAAATAACAAGACTATGCAATGACCCTGTGTATATGAAACCCTGAGGATATACTTCATACATTACAAGTACTTAGATTTTTTTGTGCAACAGCTCTTTTTTGAGAATACGGTACAATGTTTCAAATATCGTTTTTCTACACTTTTATTTGGACAGATACGTGACATACTTTTCACGCCACCCACTGCGACAGATATTGCAATGTCAGACAAATTGTATATTATACATTACTCCTCGGAATGACGCATCGATTCAACATTAAAGTTTAGTACAAGTGAGAAATATTTGGTAGATATCGCTCTCATAATAATATGATCGACCATATACGTTACCACAGATACGTTACCCCAGATACGTGACCGAATTTTGATGATTGGTCTTGTGCTTTCTGGGGATCAAATCTGGTCAAAATTCATCCCTACACATTACATGCTTCGTTTTGTTGGACCTCAGGATTATATTCTTACACCAAAAGGACAGAGAGGTGAAAAGATCAACACTTCCACATGATTTTTGTTGCTGCGTCAGTGTCTCACAACTTAATGCCAAGTTTTCCGACAGATACGTTACCACATAATCAAAATGCTGAAAAGAAATTGTAAATGTTTTTACAAAGAAATCGTTGTGTGCTCATAAACTCCAAAGTTCTATTCTATAAAACCCAGCCACTTTCATATTCTATGCAACAACTTTGAACGTTATTTTACAAGACGAAGCTAAGATTCAGCATATCAGTTTTTTGCTTTTCAGATTTAGCAGATACGTTACGTATAATTCAGGGCACCCACGGTGACAAATAATGTTATGTAAAACAAACTGTTCACAAAACAATTCTGCATAGAGTGACGCTTCCATAAAAAATTAAAGTTATGTTCAAATGAAGAATATTCAGTAGAAATCGCTCTGTAACTTCACCGACAGATTCATTTACGGTACGCCAGATACGTTACCAAACTTTGAAAGAGTAAAAAGTAGTTTATGAAACGCTTCCGAGAAAAGTTTCAGTGTTCTGTTGCATATTTATTCTAGTGTTTTTCAACATATGAAGAACTACTCAAGATTCATTGATAAGTTGAACAATTATTTATTCATTTTCATTAAAAGGGATGAGCCAAATACGTTACCATAGGTCAAACAACTGTTTAGCATATCGAGTTCATAGAGACTGTACCTACTTCCTTCTAAGTGCCTGCAAAAATATATTTTTCAAACCTTGTTTGCATTATCCATCAAAACTTAATGAATATTTATAGTCAGATGGATAAATACATTCAGGCGTAAGATGAGAATATTCTGTGAATGAAGAACACAGCTTTCACATTTAGGGCTCTTTTCCACTACATTTCATAGTTTAAATATTACGTACAATGTTTAAAATGGTTAATTTGGGCTTACATCATTCATTTTTACATCAATTCACGGGGTAAATAATTAAACAGGTGATATTTATTAATTCATACACAACTAGAATTATTACTTATATTTTACCAGATACGTTACCAAAGGTGATTCGATGTTTTTCAGTAGTTATTTCTCCAGGAAAGCAATTCATATTTGTTTCCTGTGGAAATTCCAGATCGGATCGTTCCCTTTGCATGATTTGTGGGATTCGAAACTTTATTTGTAAGCGAAATTTGCTAAAAATACAAAGTGAATCTTAAGGTTATATTTTATTTCAGCAAAAAGCATATTTCAACCTACCACACAGAAATAATTTCTACCAATTAGCAAGGGATGACAACATCTTTACCTCTTGAAAACCCCCAATGTCTTTAGGGGGACAGATGTCTTTTCCTGAACAGAAATTGGATCAAAACAATAAATTTAATTCAGAGTTAGGAGTCCATTATAACATGTAAATTTGCGGTAACGTATCTGATTGGTGATCAAAAATCATACATGATGCTCTATTTCAATTCATTTTTACTCAATGAATGGCCATCATTTAGAATGTTCCAGTTTTTGTTTCGTATTTGACCGGTTTTGAAGTTTCCGAAAACACATCTTTGAATGTATTACTTTGTGGTTGATTTTTCGGTTTTACTCACATGGAATTGAACACTTAATCTGAGAATGGCCCATGTAAGTTCAGGTTCTGATGACATCCTTCATACGGAATCTGGATGCGGACCGGATAGCCTGGCAGGGTTGTTTCTGGAGAGAGACAGAGAGAGAGAGAGAGAGAGAGAGAAAGAATGGTGTATCTGTCTTTATACTTGATAAGGAAAGTGACATGGGCAGCCATTTTAATCTTTGGTGAAGACACAGTGACATATACGCTAATAAAGACATACGGTTACTTGATTTCCTCTATACGTAGTGTTTCCTTGAAACTGTAAAGTATATTATTTTATACAGTAGATCCTAATTGTAGCACCATGTGTACACGATGAAATATAAAATGTAGGAAACTTTCATGATCCAAATTTCCAATTCTTTCCATTAAGCTTTTTATTCCATTCAGAAGAATTTTAAGGTAGTGCTTGCCTGATACTGCAACTGGATACATTCAACACTTTCGTGCATATAATGTCCCCGTGACCTTTCACATCAATACCCTCATAACTAATGAAAGTCAAATTGCTTAGAGGTTATGGTAACTTTGCCATCCGAAGGTAAATATAATGTCATGGTAGCAATGCTCTACAGTCAATAAAAATCAGGGTTTCCCTGTAATTTACAATCAGTAGCAAAATCACAACAATAACTAAAATGCTACTTGTACAAGGCTCAGCAGGTAATCATCTCTTCTGTATAAAACCAAAGTTGAAGATGATCTGCTGAGTAAATGTTAACTTATTGCAAGATGAGAATAGGACAGATGTGCGTGTGAATGGATGACTGCAACAACATAAAAACTCCTGCAACCATCTTTGACAGAGGCTAAAAAAAAAAATAATAATCAGCTTTAATTCATGTAAATCTTCGTTGTTGGAGTGATTGACTACATGCATATGCAGTACTGCATTCATTTAGCAAAACATGCGTTAATTTTCTGCCCAATGAACGATCGACAGTCAAAAATTTGGTCAAGATGTCAAAGGCTTGACAAAATATTCCAACATGCTTGGGGTTTACATTTTACATGTATTATTGCTTACCTCCCATATTTCCTTTCGAAATAGAGTACAGGATGCACAGATTAGAAGTTGGTAGTCAGGACATCTGTCTCTTTCTTTTTTTCTCTCTCTTGTCCGTAGTTGGCTGTGGTTTGCAGGGTCCTGGCATTTTGTCCACTTTGTGCTAATTCTGGTCGAAAATACAATTAACAAAAACTTAAATAAGTTATCATTTTTATGAGTGAAACAGGATAATCATACTGCAACAAAAAACAAACACATTCATCATGTATTATAATTAATCATCACGATCTCATGAATCCCTTAGTATGAGATTTTGGATCTTCAGGTCACTGTCAACATTAATTTGTCTTACATGTAATACATTAATCATGTCATTGTTATTATCATCTTTGATGCTCTAAAGCCATATATTACTGAAAATGAATTATGTAGGATGGAAGTCATCTTGACACCTGTAATTCCTGTACACAAATATTTGATTGTATCATGCTCTCATTTGTATGTGGATTAGGATATGATTTCCTTGCATAAATCGGTTTGTATTCATGAGATGATATTCCTAATTTCAAATCGTTGACACTTACTTGTGAGCTGGAAAGGGCATTCACATCGCAGTCAAGACATCTTTCTATCTCCCCCTCACTCTAGTGGATGTGATCTCAAACTCAGCATGTCCATTTGTTGCTGACACCTTGATAAAAATAAAGAACAATACATTACAGCATATCACCCTTACGTCATACTTAACGCAACATAATAACAATGGAAAGTTAATTGATTTGTGACTACAGACGTATTTTCATCTGTGCACACATTAAACACTTGTGCCAATTGACATGGTTGAGAAATATTTCATTACATATAATATCTTACTTGATTACATTTATGTTTGATTTTTATATGATCTCATCTTCAGTAGATAGAATACCGTTCTTTCATATGATCCTCTACAATAGAACATGCAATGAATTTACAAGAAAACAAGAATACATATTTGATCATAGATTTGCTCCCCTTCTTATATAAATGGAGATACACGTGTATAAGATTATTCTTCTCTTTTTGTTTGCAAAGTACTTGTACACTGCATTGTAAAGCAACTGTCAAAGTGAAAACATGCTTGTTACAATTCAAATAAAATAGGAATATTTGATACTCAATGTATTTAGATTTGGCATTATTTTCAACTGGGCACTGAAGTGATGCATTTGAAAGTCAAACATTTAGTAAGTTGGTATTTAAAAGATATTTCAAATTAAACCGCTATTTAAGACATTTACCGTTTCTTACCTTCTGGTTGTTCTGCACTTTGTTGCAGGTAGAAAGAGCTCAGTCTTTACAATTAGATTTTGGCAAGTCAGGATAGGCCTATGTCTCTCTCTTTGGTGAAGTTTGAAGACAAGACTCAGTCTGTCCACTTGTTGGTACATCTAGCTGAAAACAGAAATCAACATGACGCAAATAATTTTTTTCATCTTTAAAGCAGAGCATTATAAGCTAACAGTGAACAAAAAATAAAATCAATTTGAAATTTGATTGTTTTGAAAAGGCATCTTGATATTGACATAATTTTCTTTGTTCCCCATGCAAATCAATTATAACTAAAAATATATCTCTTTTATTAAGATGATATATATTTTTAGCTTTTTAGAAAGTTAAAAAAAGAAGAAGGAAGATATTTAGGTTTCAGTGAGTCGGTATAAATGATCCATTAAAAATGTAATATTTACATTTTTTTTTCAAATGAACCTTTATTCTTTGAGACATTAACATAAGAACTTGGTACTTATGAGTAAAGACTAGATCTATTTGTAAACTAGAAGAGTACATGTAAATGATTCACAGATTAGAAGAGGTTGGCAGTCAGGACTGAACACTTTCTCTCTCTCTCTCTCTCTCTCTCTCTCTTTCGGGCATATTCGAATTGCAAGATCACTTGGTTGTACACTCGCTTTTATATAAAACACCTAGGCCTAAATCCTAGACTCTTTTTCTGAACCCACAGGTCTACAAATACCAGAAAGAGTGGAATCAACCTTAGACCTCTGCTCTAGAGACTAATATTAGTCTAGCTAATTTACGTTCGAGCTAATGTTCGGATCTTCTAATGTTGGATCTAACATGAACTTTTTGATCAAAGTTAGCCTACATATATAGTATAATTATTATGTACAGACTTTAGAACCTCTAGATGTCTAAACTTAGGTCTAGCTAGGCCCAGTAAGCTGGGTCTTTACAACAAAACTGCCTAGATATGAGTAGTAGGTTACTAGAAACCTCTAATGTTAGGTAGAATCAGTGGCCCAGATCTTGACTAAGGTTAAGACCTAGATCCTAATTCCAGACGCCAGCTATTTATGCTTCAGACCCCGGCCCTAGATTTTATATTGTACGTCTATTATTAGACTCTAAACGTTGGTAGATCTACATCTACACCTTCTGTATAGACTACAGCCCCTTGCCCTGGACCTGGCTCTAGCCCTACAAATACATCTAACCAGCGCAGTAAAACGTTAGTAGTCGTGGGCCTGTACTGTCCACGTTATACAACTGCTAATGTGCTAACGTTAGGTGTTAAGTTCATTGATATTGTACTATCATAGGGCCTAGCCCGATTGAATTGTTTTGGCATAATACATTCTAACACTAACACTAACGTTAGAGTGACACTACCCCCTACTAGCTAGAAAGTAGAATGTCTAACACTTACGTTAGTACAGTTGTATTAACAGTTAGAGAGAGTGTAACCGTTAGATAGATTAGACCTAACAGCAGACGAGGATTCAGTCCAACTGCATGTGATGAGGCCATAGATTACAAACCTAGATCGAACGAACAAGACACCTAAATCTAGACGTAGACCTAATGTTTGTTAGGCCTCTTTTCGCACCGTGTCAAGACGTGCTTTACGGAATAATCGGTAACAAGCACCGCCGGCACGGTCGGGTGGCGGCCCGGGGGTTGGTAGGCATGCCCGCGCCCACAGGATCGGTGCGAAATACAGTAATTAAAGACATCGGTCTAACGTAGTACTAGCGCTTGAACCTTGATAACCAAGTCTCAGATCAAAGTTGTATATCTAACTGTTAGATCAAAACAGATTTTTAAGTTCCGTAATGCAGTGCAATAAAGAACTATGTATTTATTTACTAAGTTACTTACATTCGAAGGAAATAGCCCCTTTTCCAGTCCTCACGTTTCCAACTCAACGACCGAAACATGCAGCTCCCGCGCGAGAGATTTTACCTGTAGCTATAGCTCGTAGGGGTAGACGTACGCGCACGTATTAAGTATTTGCGCGCACACAAGCTGCGCGGGGCTACTGGAAAATGCTCGAAAATGCATTTTCTGAGTTCCTGCAAGTTCAGAGTTTTGATTAAAAGTAAAGATTTCTTCAAGAAAACTAGAAATAATATTGACACATTCAATTAAAGAAGCACTTGTAGTTTTATAAAACATTAAATTACTTTTGGAAGATCATCTAATTAGCTTGGAAAAGCAAACTTTGCAGAACGTTAATTAATCTGTGAATATTATTTCGAGAAAACAACACCCAAACATTTGAGAGCCCCATATATGGCTGTACAAAATGACTTTTTAAATTGCTAAGGAAACACATTTAAATTGCAATTTCATTAAAAGGGACAATTGAAACTCATGATCTTTCAAATATCAATTGAATGCAAGCAAAAAATAAAAATCGTGATTTTTGACATGCTTCTGAATTTTGTGCTAAAAATGACATTTTTCGGCAAAAACGCGCGTCACATCCGGCCGTACGCTATTCCTTAGTATTTTTGCAAGACTTTCAGTATGAGAACGGAGCACTAACAAAAAATGCCGTCGAATCCTTATCTAGAGCCTTTTTTGAGGTTTGGCTGGTCTACTATAAAGGAAATTCAACATATAGGACTTGCAGGAACTCAGAAAATGCATTTTTGAGCATTTTCCAGTAACCCCGCGCAGCTTGTGTGCGCGCGAATACTTAATACGTGTGCGTACGTCTACCCCTACGAGCTAGCTACATACAGGTAAAATCTCTCGCGCGAGAGCTGCATGTTTCGGTTGTTGAGTTGGAAACGTGGTGACTGGAAAAGGGACTATTTCCTTCGAATGTAAGTAACTTAGTAAATAAATACATAGTTCTTTATTGCACTGCATAACGGAACTTAAAAGTCTGTTTTGATCTAACAGTTAGATATACAACTTTGATCTGAGACTCGGTTAATATCAAGGTTCAAGCGCCTGTACTACGTTAGGCCGATGTCTTTAATTACTGTATTTCGCACCGATCCCATGGGCGCGGGCATGCCTACCAACCCCCGGGCCGCCACCCGACCGTGCCGGCGGTGCTTGTCAGTGGAACACCGATTATTTCGTAAAGCACGTCTTGACACGGTGCGAAAAGAGGCCTAACAATCATTAGGTCTACGTCTAGATTTAGGTGTCTTGTTAGTTCGATCTAGATTTGTAATCTATGGCCTCATCACATGCAGTTGGACTGAATCCTCGTCTACTGTTAGGTCTAATCTATCTAACGGTTTCACTCTCTCTAACTGTTAATACTAACTAACGTTAGTGTTAACGTTAGACATTCTAGCTAGTAGGGGTAGTGTTTATACTCTAACGTTCAATAGTGTTACACTGTTAGTGCTAGAATGTACGGATACGACTGTTATTATGCCAAAACAATTCAATCGGGCTAGGCCCTATGATAGTATAATCACAATGAACTTAACGCCTAACGTTAGCACATTAGCAGTTCGGCCGTGATAAGGCAAAGGAACGTAACTCAAAATTTGGGCATTTTGTGTTATGAGCATTTGGCTCCTAAATAAAATGCCCTCTTTTTAATGGTGAATGTCTCAATTCTCAAATGTTTACCATTTCAGAGATAAAAAGCGTATCTTACACACCTTTTTCACAACTTTGCCGTTTCCAGCTAGGCAAAACAACGTAACCTGAGATACGTATAGAAATGACAAAGAAAGCATTTTCGCTGTTACGGCAAATGAACGTATCTTTACATACACTGTTTTTTCAGGGTGGTTTCTCAAGAAAAAAGAAGGAAATTGCGACGCCAAAAGAACGTATGTCATCATACAGCGCTTTGCTGTGTAAAATCAGGGCCATGCGCGCTACAGTCAGCACGGCAAAACAACGTATCAACATCGTGGCCATCACAACACACGCTACACTGCATAACTCTATGTGTAAGACCTACGGCTACGTGCTGCACACTGCAGATCCATTTCAGCCGCGGCAGTGAGTGTATTGTAGTGCCGCCGCTGCGACAACAGCTAGCTTAAGCAGAGTTACACCGACTGGTTGACTGGCAGGCAAGCTTTGCTGCAGTGTGAACCATGAAGTCATGCCCATTGTTCTGTTTTGCAGTCATGGAATGGATATTCTCCTGACCAGCTAATGCTACCACAAAGAAAATCAGCGATAACACCGGTAAGTTTTATGGGTTTTTTGTCAGGTCTAAGTTTGATCTAGCCCGACCAGACGCCGTGCGAAGTACGGCGATTGGGCTGTGTACGCAGACTGGACGACAGTACGCTTTGCTAGTAGGGTCCAGTACCTTCGATAATAGTTTTCACTAAGATTTAAGAACTCGATGAGTAAAAAAAAAAAAAAAATAAACAAAAAACACAGCAAGCTATGAAAATAAAGAGCAAACTTAGAGCTATGAGTATGACAGCCTTTCCTTTCGGTGGGCTTGCCAAAACGTGGCTCATTGGTGTGGTTGTGGTTGTGGTTCTAACAATGTAATAATGACTATGTAAATGTAGGATACTTGTAGTAGTACTACTACTAGTGGTCTATAGTAGAAGTAGTGATTCTCAAAAGAAATTTACCTATGGGCAAATGAATTGAGTGGGCCCTAACATACTGTTATGATCATCGCCTTGACGTCTTCTACCTCAAATTCAGTTTTCGTCTAATAGTCTAAAAAAGTAACAGCTTTATAGTAAACAGTAGACTCGACTTCAAGCTAATGACAATAAAGCTTGATACTGATGAATTCCATTTAGTCTTCAGTGGCAACATGAACTGATGGAAGACGATATGTTCTAATAATGACATTAACATCATTATTTTGACGAGAAAAGTAAGGACAATAAATAATGTTTGGTCTACATCTTTGGTTAAACACAAGTTCTGAAGTAGTCTTAGATCTTGTTTGTTATTTCTTGAAAGGATGAAGAATGTGATTGTGGTGTTTTCATACATACAGGAATTTATCCACTTAAAATAAGCCTAAAAAAAAATAAAGTCATATTAAACTATGGAAGCCTGATTTGTCTTTTTTTCTTGTATTCTTGGTGCAATTTTAGTCAGCTGTACATATCTTTAAACCATTTTTTTTTTCATTTCGATACAAAAAAAAATGCATTGTAGCCATGGTAGATCCTATACATGTTATACGTTCCACCCCTCCCCATAACAGTGTTGAGGGCAAAAGCTCATGGAATTCAAATATCTATTCTTAAGTTACGTGGTTTTAAATACTATGGAAAGTTCAAATATTCAGACCCAATCGTCTACTTTAGATGATATTAACATTCGTGTTGAAATACATATTTGCATGTCTCTCTTTTCAGTGTCCACACCAACAGCCAGCCTTGACCAGCACAGAAAAGGAATGCAGCGTATCAAGTACAATAAAAGGTACAAGTTGAATAATCACCTATTAATTCATACAACAAAAGTAGAAGAAGGGGGGAGAAATGAATCCCACCTTTGTCATTATCACTGGCGACACAAGCCGGCATTTGGAAAAATTATAAAAGAAAAAAATAAAAGAAGGCAAAATCCATGATGATGACTCTCTGATAATTTGAGAATACCACATTTCACAGTTCATTCCTGGCTAAACTAGCAATGAAAAAAAAAATGAAAACTGACGAAATAGTCACCATTCTCTCTCAAAAATAAACACACAGCCTTGTATATCCTCAAGGGGTATTTGTATGATGTTGAATAAAATATATTGTGAGTGTATTTCGATATTAAATCTCATTTCCTTTGCTTTTTTTTTTTTGAGGGGAAGGGGTTCTGTGAGAGAGGATTTGTTACACACAGCCATGTCTAATGAAGAATTTAATCACATGATATAACTAAAGCAGAGTTGAAATTCGCTAGCTGTCTTTTATGGAAAGAGTGCCTTATTTTGTGTTAATTATTCTCTTCCATTTCTTTTACATTTTCCTGCAGTGGTCTACCGAGCAGTTCGAAAGCAGAGAAAAGAGCAACTATACAGATTTCAGAACAGCTGTGCACGCCCGTCAGAATCTCATGAAAGATGGAGTGGATTGTGCACTAGATCAGTTAACTCTAGAAGAAAAATAATAACACTCGGATTGTTTATATATAGGATCAGGTAAATCTTTCACAGTTAGATTAAGAACTCCTAAAACTCAACTGTGAAGTGTTAATGACTATTCTCACGTTATGAAGGCACAAGAAAGATTTTTTTTTTTATTATTATTGATATGAAACTAAAGGTTCTATTTCGAAAAAAAAATTATGATGAGGGCTTATTACCCTTTGAAATGATGACTATCAATTTTCGGTAAAACTATCACTTGTTCATATCAAATATTGTTGGTTGGATGTATTTGTAGGGCTACAGCCAGGTCCAGGGCAAGGGGCTGTAGACTATACAGAAGGTGTAGATGTAGATCTACCAACGTTTCGAGTCTATTATACGAGACCTACAATATAAAATCTAGGGCCGGGGTCTGAAGCATAAATAGCTGGCGTCTGGAATTAGGATCTACGTCTAACCTTAGTCAAGATCTGGGCCACTGATTCTACCTAACGTTAGAGGTTTCTAGTAACCTACTACTCATATCTAGGCAGTTTTGTTGTAAAGACCCAGCTTACTAGGCCTAGCTAGACCTAAGTTTAGGCATCTAGAGGTTCTAAAATCTATGCATAATAATTATACTATATATGTAGGCTAACTTTGATCAAAAAGTTCATGTTAGATCAAACCTTAGAAGATCCTAACATTAGCTCTAACGTGAATTAGCTAGACTAATATTAGTCTCTAGAGTAGACGTCTAAGGTTGATTCCACTCTTTCTGGTATTTGTAGACCTGTGGGTTCAGAAAAAGAGTCTAGGATTTAGGCCTCGGTGTTTTATATAAAAGCGAGTCTACAACCAAGTGATCTTGCCATTTGAATATGCCCGAAAGAGAGAGAGAGAGAAAATGTTCAGTCCTGACTGCCAACCTCTCCTAATCTGTGAATCATTTACATGTACTCTTCTAGTTTACAAATAGATCTAGTCAAAGAGGAACTATTTAGAAATGTCTTTACTCATAAGTACCAAGTTCTTATGTTAATGTCTCAAAGAATAAAGGTTCATTTGAAAAAAAAAAATGTAAATATTACATTTTTAATGGATCATTTATACCGACTCACTGAAACCTAAATATCTTCTTCTTTTTTAACTTTTTAAAAAGCTAAAAAAAAATATCATCTTGATAAAAGAGATATATTTGTAGTTAATTATGTCAATGTCAAGATGCCTTTTCAAAACAATCAAATTCCAAATTGATTTTATTTTTTGTTCACTATTAGCTTATAATGCTCTGCTTTAAAGATGAAAAGAATTATTTGAGTCATGTTGATTTCTGTTTTCAGCTAGATGTACCAACAAGTGGACAGACTGAGTCTTGTCTTCAAACTTCACCAAAGAGAGAGATATAGGCCTATCCTGACTTGCCAAAATCTAATTGTAAAGACTGAGCTCTTTCTACCTGCAACAAAGTGCAGAACAACCAGAAGGTAAGAAACGGTAAATGTCTTGAATAGCGGTCTAATTAGAAATATCTTTTAAATACTAACTTACTAAGTGTTTGATTATCAAATGTATCACTTCAGTGCCCAGTTGAAAATAATGCCAAATCTAGATACATTGAGTATCAAATATTCCTATTCCATTTGAATAAATTGTAACAAGCATGTTTTCACTTTGACAGTTGCATTACAATGCAGTGTACAAGTACTTTGAAAACAAAGAGAGGAGAATAATCTTATACACGTGTATCTTCATTTATATAAGAAGGGGAGCAAATCTATGATCAAATATGTATTCTTGTTTTCTTGTAAATTCATTGCTTGTTCTATTGTAGAGGATCATATGAAAGAACGGTATTCTATCTACTGAAGATGAGATCATATAAAAATCAAACATAAATGTAATCAAGTAAGATATTATATGTAATAAAATATTTCTCAACCATGTCAATTGGCACAAGTGTTTAATGTGTGCACAGATGAAAATACGTCTGTAGTCACAGATCAATTTACTTTCCATTGTTATTATGTTGCGTTAAGTATGACGTAAGGGTGATATGCTGTGATGCATTGTTCTTTATTTTTATCAAGGTGTCAGCAACAAATGGACATGATGAGTTTGAGATCACATCCACTAGAGTGAGGGGGAGATAGAAAGATGTCTTGACTGCGATGTGAATGCCCTTTCCAGCTCAGAAGTAAGTGTCAACGATTTGAAATTAGGAATACCATCTCATGAATACAAACCGATTTATGCAAGGAAATCATATCCTAATCCACAAACAAATGAGAGCATGATACAATCAAATATTTGTGTACAGGAATTACAGGTGTCAAGATGACTTCCATCCTACATAATTCATTTTCAGTAAGGTATGGCTTTAGAGCATCAAAGATGATAATAACAATGACATGATTAATGTATTACATGTAAGACAAATGTTGACAGTGACCTGAAGATCCAAAATCTCATACACTGTACTAAGGGATTCATGACATCGTGATGATTAATTCTAATTCATGATGAATGTGTTTGTTTATGTTGCAGTATGATTATCCTGTTTCACTCATAAAAATGATAACTTATTTAAGTTTTTGTTAATTGTATTTTCGACCAGAATTAGCACAAAGTGGACAAAATGGACCCTGCAAACCACAGCCAACTATGGACAAGAGAGAGAGAGAAAAAAAAAGAGACAGATGTCCTGACTACCAACTTCTAATCTATGCATCCTGTACTCTATTTCGAAAGGAAATATGGGAGGTAAGCAATAATACATGTAAAATGTAAACCCCAAATATGTTGGAATATTTTGTCAAGCCTTTGACATCTTGACCAAATTTTTGACTGTCGATCGTTCATTGGGCAGAAAATTAACGCATGTTGTGCTAAATGAATGCAGTACTGCATATATGCATGTAGTCAATCACTCAAACAACGAAGATTTACATGAATTAACGCTGATTATTATTTTTTTTTTGCCTCTGTCAAAGATGGTTGCAGGAGTTTTTATGTTGTTATCCATTCACACGCACATCTGTCCTATTCTCATCTTGCAATAACTTAACATTTACTCAGCAGATCATCTTCAACTTTGGTTTTATACAGAAGAGATGATTGCCTGCTGAGCCTTGTACAAGTAGCATTTTAGTTATTGTTGTGATTTTGCTGCTGATTGTAAATTACAGGGAAACCCTGATTTTTATTTACTGTAGAGCATTGCTACCATGACATTATATAATTACTTTCGGATGGCAAAGTTACCATAACCTCTAAGCAATTTGACTTTGATTAGTTATGAGGGTATTGATGTGAAAGGTCACAGGGACATTATATTATGCACGAAAGTGTTGAATGTATCCAGTTGCAGTATCAGGCAAGCACTACCTTGGTTCTTCTGAATGGAATAAAAAGCTTAATGGAAAGAATTGGATATTTGGATCATGAAAGTTTCCTATATTTTATATTTCATCGTGTACTCATGGTTAAATTGCTACAATTAGGATCTACTGTATGAAATAATATACTTTACAGTTTCAAGGAAACACTAGTAACCGTATGTCTTTATTAGCCTATAAGTCACTGTGTCTTCACCAAAGATTAAAATGCCCATGTCACTTTCCTCATCAAGTAAAGACAGATACACCATTCTTTCTCTCTCTCTCTGTCTCTCTCCAGAAACAACCCTGCCAGGCTATCCGGTCCGCGTCCAGATTCCGTATAAAGGATGTCATCAGAACCTGAACTTACATGTGGAATGCATCCATCTAAACTTCTCAAATATAATCACAATGTGCTTTGAGGACTATTATAGAAGTTGAATATATAAAAGACATGTGTATATATTAGAAATTTCTACTAATCCAGATTAAATGCTTCTTTTCTAATCTTTTTTTTTCTTTTTTTTCCCTTAGTGATGAAGTAAAATAAGGCCTGATATCAAAATGTGCACAACACTACTTGGCAAAGAGCATTTACAATATGATTTGATGTAGATCTACTTCCAATTTTGATGGCAGCATTAAAGGGATGAGGGATGGTCTACTTTTGGTTGAGATGGGGGCTGAGATGGAGATTTTGTAAAATAATGAGAACCCTGTTATGAAATATTAAAGAGTAAACAATACCAAGAGGAGTTCCAAATTTATTTGTTAAAAATTGGTTTTGAAAAGGCTGATGTGTACAAAAACAAAGAAGTCCTAATAAAGGTGGCACCCACTTCTAATTATTATCATTCTGTGTCACTTTTTTAAAAAAATTCTCGGCCGTTTCAAAACCAAGAACTTTAATCAAACAAACTTCAAATCACTCTAAGAATTTGATGCTCTTTCATATTTCATAAGTTGTTTTTATTTGCTTGCAAAAAGTTAAAGTCTGAATCTCCATCTCAACCAAAACTATACCATGCCTTTGACACTCACAGTTACAAGCCGCATACTAGTAGTTCATGGAAATTGATCCTGTTATTTCCTTTGAAGCCCAAACGCCAACATTTTAATCCTGTCAGATTGGAATGTCTTTTGTTTTTGTTTTTATGGGGGGGGGGCAACAAAAGGGAAGTGAACTTTGCCTTTCTTCATCAGATGGAGGACAATATGTGACATGTTAGTCAGAAAAAAAAAGAAAACTGCACGTTGAAGTGCTTAAAAAGAGAAAATTTCACAAAGTAACAGTTGGTGAATCTGAAGGGAAATAGCATAGAGCATGTTTTTTTCTAGTTTAAGATATAAAAAAATAGTATGTAGCTTAAAGGAACGAACATAAGTGAAATGTTTCAATCCAAACGCCAAGTACATGAAGTAGTGAAAAGAAAATGTACTGGTCAAGATGTATGTTTTGCCAGGTTTCTTTCACATGTGCCATAATTGTCATGATGTTGGTAATACTGTAATATATGTTAGCTATTCAGGGCCCCAGCAATGTATTCTGGTACTTGAAATAAGGGAAAGTATTAGAGGGAAATACCGCTACCATGCATTTTGGAGAGGTGATTTTTTTTCTTCATTGAGAGACGAGTATTCAGTACAGTTATCTTATCACACTGGTCTGCAGAACACAAAAATAATATCAGACTAAAAGTAGATTTTTAAAAATTTGGCAGTCACCATTCTAATTTAGTTGTACATTGACGAAAGTTAAATGCAACAGCGTACAGTCATAATTAGCTTGGATATTTAACCACAAATTGTTAAAAAGATAGAGATGTTGAAATATTGCTTAAAGAGAACATTTTGTTTTTCTAACTGGTGTAACGTTTGTGATGCTGGACACTTTATAGTATATGTCACATAAAAAAAATGAGGCTATCAATGCAGTTAATGTAGTCAGCGCAATTTTCATTGTTTTTCAAACTCTATGGATGTATGTCACAGAGATTTGTTCATGAAAGACATTTTCACTGAAGACTCATTCTTTTCTAATGCTTTTAATCATTTAAGAAGATTGCTTTCAGATGGATTTTTTTGTTTGTTTTTAGATGTCCACAAATGGAGACTGAGGTTCTTTACCTTTCAAAACGAAATACTGTTGAAGAGAAATAATTATATATATTTTGCAGGATTCAAGCATGTTCTTACTGTGTATGGTATTCTAATCAGCATTTTGGTAACCAGCAACATAGATGTCAAGTGCTGCTATTCTAGTAAATGTACGCTAATGGCAAACCATTGCTTTAAAAAATAGAAATTGCCTCGTTTACTGTTTACTGTATTTCATTCGTGAACGCTGTTTGAGACGGTGGTTGCGGGCGTGTGCACATTGTGTAGTACGTTTTGTTGGTTGACTGGGAATTTAGAGTGTTGGTGATAACTGAAATGATTTTTTTTTTCACAAATTTGTGATAATATAGAAAAAAAAAATCGAATTGCAAACAAACAAGTTGTTACATGTCTGCTCCAAGGACATAGAACTTGGCCAAGGATTAATATAATCTGCGATATAGACTCGATGATATAACCGACTTAATGATGGGAAGGGAAATGAGGCTGTTATTGCATTGTACGCATTTCACTTCTACTTCCTTTTCGCTTCTTGTTTTCTCTTTTGAGGGTGATATTTGCCTTTTTTTTTTCACACAAATCCGGTATACATAATAACATTTTTAAGTCGCCGACTAAGTGTGCGTTCCAAACAACGTTCATGTAAACAATCAACCATCATAAAAGAAACATTTAGTATAAGTCTTCTGCGGGAGAATAAATCAAAATAAAACGCAAACACCTCGCCTTAGAACATTACAAAAGTAAAAGTGATTTCGTGCCTATCCCTTGCAGGGCTCCGTTACAGGGCCTGAGAATGCAAACTATATAGCATTATGAATTCCAAAGCATCGGCCTCGGGGGAAGGGGTGAGTATGCAGGATGGGAGATCTTCCCCCCCCCCCCCACGGAAAAAAGCAGTAACTGACATTTTCATGAATGTTTACTTTTTTGCAAAAATGAATAGTTTACCCAATGCTCTCCAATGTTAATAGGTCAGTTTTGCAAAAAGAAAAATGAAAGTGACCAAAAATACAATTTTTCACTTTTGCAAAAAGCAGTAACTGCATCCAGTTGATTCAACTTTGCAAGTTTCCCCACGGAAAAAAGCAGTAACTAACAAAGCCCATGGAAGAAAGCAGTAACTAACAATTTAGTCTTTATCATTCAGACTCTGTATAGTCCTTCCTGTTTATTTTTTTCCCTAATACCATTTATTTTTTCTACTAATTTTTTTTTTAACAATGTAAACAGCAGTTTCTCCCATAATTTAGGAGAGTAGATATAAAAAGATTGTTTCACCAGTAACTTGACTCTGCCCGCAGGGAATCATATGACAAGTTGTAGAAAAAGCTTCTTTCTGGAGACTAGCAAACCTGGCAGACTATGCGCGCTCAGAGTGCAGAATACGCGTGCAGCAGCTGCATGCGCATAAATTCTGCAGCATACAGTTGTTCTGTAACTAGCTAAACATTGCATCACATCACAGTCATCACTTGCATGCACAGTATTGCAGGTCTGGTACAGTCTGAGTGATCATGCCAGTGCTAACCATGCTGTCACACAGTTTCTGCGGTCCAGGCATGCCTGTAAATCTATCATGAATTGCAGAGGAAAAGTCATGGTAGCCATGGCTTTGGCCAGAACCAGAAAATCTAGGTGAGCTGAAAATATATTGAAGGGAGATGAGCACTAGTATTAATGCACTAACGTTAGTCTAATGTTAGATGTAGGCCCTAAAGTTTAAAATAGGTCTACCAGATCTAAAGTTACAGAGTAGATCTAGATTCTAATCTATTGTTAACTGTTTAGTGTTAGACAAAATGTCAGTAGGCCTAATCTATACGTAATAGATCTAGGTCTAGCACTAACATTGGGCATAGATCTGTAGTCTAGCTGAAGTGTAACGTCAGAGTTCGACTAGGATCTAAGACGAAGAGACTTGACTTTATTGTCTAGTCCAGGGTCATGTGTCAGGGGCCAGGCCGGGCACTCCAAAGTTCAATTAGGGTACGGCACATAGATAGGTGTCTACCTTATTTTTACACAGAATGCCATTCAATCTACAAGACCTAGTCTAGGTCTAGCGATAGGTCCTAGATCTTATAGATCTAGACTAACCAGAAAGTAGAAGAACTTTATAACCTGGTGGTGGTAACAATTCTCCTCCTATGGTCATGTGACATGTGCAGTTACTGCTTTTTTCCATGGGGAAAACAGCAGACTCCTGGCCGTCTGCAGTTACTGCTTTTTTCCGTGGGGAAACTACCCAGAATCAAGGGTGAGCCACCGCAGTAACTGCATTTTCCTAAATAACATTTAAAAAATAACGGAAACATCATTTTTTCCTGGGTATTGTTAGACAACTAGGTATGGTGCATAATCATACCACAAAATTATTTTTGAATGTTTCTGTGTTTTTAAAGAATCTGCAAAAAACACAAAATCGCATTTATCTCAGCTCAGCAGCTATGCAGTTACTGCTTTCTTCCGTGGGGGGGGGGGGGGGCAGAGATTTGGTATCGTAATTTTTCCCAGTAACACGTGATTTGTTATCACGGTTTCCATGACATCCATTTCCGAACATAGTAAACAATTTATATATAACTCTTAGGTTTCATTGTTAAACATAGATTAGTTAGATTGATACATTTTTCACACACACACACAAAATGTTTCAACACTTTCGTACGTTTTACAATTATGAATATTTGAAATTTTCAGGGAGTGACCTCATGATGATCAGTTGCCATGGTAACAACACTACTGATTTTATTTTTTTTTGGGGGGGGGGGGGAGAAGCACATTTCAGTCATATCAAGGTGACACAAAGGGTTTTGCAGTCAGCTATCCAACCTGTCCATTGACTTCGCCAATTATGTAAGATAAATACCTACACGCACTATACCATGTACAATATATATGGGCTTACACTATACATTCGATTTTTCATTGAAATGCGCGTCCGGTAAAAATACATCGTCCCATTTAGGATAACATAAAACGAGTTATCTTTCGCCTTATCTTGTAATTTCTTTGCTGCATAAGATATCAGAATATATATTATATTTCGGAAAAATAAAAACTTTTGAATAGATTGATTTAGGTAGTTTAAAAAACTTTGAAATATTGGTAGATTTTACAAAGTACAATTTTGAGTAAATCAAGTTTTTATGTTTCATTGCGCCATATATGTGCGTGTAAAAATTCTACATTCAAATGCATATTAGTCAGGTTCTGAACTTGAAATGGAAGATAACACATTTCTAGTTTGAAACCATTACCATTTCGGTAAAAAAATAAAAATCGTGATTTTTTACACTCTTTCAAATTCTGTGCTAAAAAGGGCATTTTTCGGCAAAAACGCGCTTGACATCCGGCCGGACGCTAAACTTGAGTATTTTTGAAAGACTTTCAGCTGGAAAACTTAGCATTAACACATTTTGCCGTCCAAAGTATAAAAAATCGTCTTGGCTGGCCTATCAATAGTTTCATTTTGTTTATGTAACAAAAGAACACATGTATTCAATCTTTTACGAGACAGCGGCAGCAATATTACACTTAATATATGTCAGGTAAAGCTGAGGGAAGGAGAAAATGAAAATTTGCCGAATTTCTTTACAATTTTCCTCACTTGTTCTACGCATGTGACATCAGCGATCAACCGTAGAAATCTCATCTAGCAGTGACTGCTCAGAAACTGTAAAAAAATTTATAACTTTTGAACAGATCGTCCAATTTTACTCAATCTGTCACTAATGTGTTCCAATTACATTCTAGCATTATCTTAATCCAAATTTGTACAAACGTATATTGTCCGATAGAGAATAAAGATACACAAAAAGTCACTACCAGATGTTAGAAGGGGTGGGGATGCCTGTTATACTACCCAAGCGTCCTAAAACATTTATTAATCTAGTCAAATAAGTAGACCATAGTGGAAAAATTGTAGCAGGAGAACTAGTATGGAAGGTCAGTTTTTTGTTGGTTTTTTTGCCATCCTTTTTGGCAGAAAGTTTATGATAGCTATGACGTAAAAAAAACGTCCCATTTTATACTCAGAAGGTAACTAAACAAACTGTATAGTTGTGGTTGAGATGAGGAATTTAGCTTGTTACGTTTTTTCAAAATATACAGAAACCACTCTATGAGATGTCAAAGAGCATGCAATTCTAAGGGGTATCAAAAGTTTAATTTAGGAAAATCGGTATTGAAACAGCTGAAATATCCAAAAACAAGGTGAAACAAAACGATTTTGATAAAGGGCCTGGTCTGTCACCTTGTATCATTTGAAAACCATTTTTCATCAAATAAACGTTGAATCCTTCTGAAAATCTTTTATCTGAATCTCTTTTATAATTCATAAGATGTTTCTCATTATCTCACTTAGGAATATTACAAACCTGAATCCTCATCTCAACAAGTATTGTACAGTCCCTTTAAGGTCCTGGTACTCCTTTTTAATCGTTTGATATCCTTATCTTTATAAAGTGGACACGGTGAAGGCAGTAATACGATAAAATTTGAAACATGGATCTGAACATATAAGAAATTCCGAGAATGGTCATTCCCTACATTCGTATTGTTAGCAGAAAATGAGAGTGGATGGAAGGTTGACAGGAAAGAGAGCACATGGTACAATTAAGATTCGCTTATAATATATAACTCTGAAATAAATATGAAATAGTCAAATCCGATGTAACACAGTGCCTTACACATGCGTAGAAATCTGTTTATGTTGTTTGAAATGGAAATTTTGTTAAGTTGTCTTCCTAAAGAGAAAATTTGAATCGGCACTTGGGACGCAATTAAACGTCGATCTATACCTATCCATACCTCCTAACCCATATGAATATTGGAAACTTTTGAACTTTCAAAGAGGCTCTGATATACAGGGTCTATTCAAGCGCCCGGCTGTAATATTTACTAAGCCATGCTAGTGTACCTGTGTCATAAATGAGACAAAAAAAAAAAAAAAAACATGATGTAAATCACTGTAGCAACAACTATGAAGAGATTATCAGATCCAGGTGAAATTACTTGCACTGTTAACACATTCTGTTCATGATAAATCATAACTTTCAGACCAGCAGAATTATCAAAAACGATTATAGAGTGTGTAAATGAAGAGTGTACAAAGGACTTTCAAGAAATTACAAAGAAAAAGCTGATCACACTATTCTACCAAAAAAAAAAAAACGAACTGCTGAGAACCCTCTTTTTCATTCAACTTGTGATTCCAAATTATAGAATAATGTAACAGAATCTCTTTCAGAACGTTTGAAAAGCTCAAACTTGACTCGGTAGAACCGTTTCACCTTTATTGAGTCCTCACAAAACTAAGGAGCGCAGTTTTTTCGTTTGTTTGTTGATACACGGTCACTCATTGTATTCTTGAAAAGATAAATGACAGAATTAAATGAAAAAAAATATTTCAATTTGAACGAAAAATTGCAGAAATAAAGAGAACATTATATTTTAGTTAAAATTTTAAATTACACAAATTATACGTCGCTTGAATAAAAAATCACAGAAACAAAGGATAACCTATATCACTGTAAATATGAAATAGCAGAAACAACGTTTAACATACTTAGGCCTACATTTCATTTCATATGCTTGGCATTTGCGATGACAAACTGTATTCGGCGATTGGAATCATCTAAACCATTCATGTTTCTAAAAAAAGAAAAAAAAACAAATAAAAAGGTGACTGCTGGTCATCAATGAAGGCAAGCCTTAAGTTTTGAACTTTTTTTTTTCTTAGTGGTCTGCCCATACGCATAGAATATTGCAGAGAGTGCTTAAAAGTGTGTCCCTAGACTTTAGCAAATAGAAATCATTGTATCTAATGAATTGTGTACATGTCAACGTCACCTTCCAGGTTTGGAAATGGCGTATCTGTCATTATAATGTTTGCCATATTCGTGAAGTTACTCATTATGATACTTGTTTTTCGACAGATTCAACACCTAAAGGTGATCATTTCAGACAGCAAAACCTTTGATCAGCGGCAGGTTTCGTCGGGAGATCATTTTGCACAATTGTTGTGTAGTTTGCCTCGTCTTTCTACCTTCAGTGTGGAATGTAACTCATTGCCCCATAGTTTCTTCTTAACAGCCGCCGACCTAGGATCATACTGCCAGGTATATGACGCCATTTAAAACATACTATGGTTATAACATAACATATCTATGTTTGACTGTGAAAATACCTTAGAGTTCTTGTTCTCTGAAAAACGTCCCGTTCGTGTGTACGGGTATCCATTTAATTTGTTTATCTTCTTTGAAAACCGAAAAATTTCTTGTTGTGATACAATTTACTTTCATTATTATCCACCTCAGCTACCAGTTACTATATCAGGACATTGCAGGACGATATTAGTATTTATAAGTATAATTGTTGTGTCGTTATAACGATAATTAATAAACTAATAATGTGACAAGAAAGAAGACTTCTTGATGATGTGCAGCCTTTCAATATCAACCCCCTAAATATATATATATATATATATATATATATATATATATATATATAATGATAATAATAATAATTTATATTAATTGTACTTAATACAGAGTTTCAAAATGTATAGCGATTGGGATGAGGAAAAAGGATGTTTTAAAAGATTATGACAAAATGCAATGAACAAGGATGAGGACATAGCAGCCTCACCTCAAGAATGCATGAGTTGGTGATCAAGGAAGCAGAACAAGAAAAAAAAAAAAAAGAAGGCGTGCATAGATTCTACACAGGCAAACTTATTAAGCAGGTGACGTCGTAATGGAATTAACAATGCTACGTTCCTGGAATATGTGAGTCTTCTACGTCATCAATGTTGCCTAGTGCAATTTGTTTAAACTTTAGAAATAATTGATCCAAAAGATTGGTTTTACTCATGGGCGACGCTACAGTTGTCATGGACGTTTACTGCTTGTCAAATGATAAAAATAAAACAGGGGAGAAATAGGGAGAAAAGGGAAAAACGAAGAGGGTGGGAAAAGAGAGGCCTGATCATTTAAATGCTTCAATAAATTCACTTATGAGTCATATTACCCATCCCCCCCCCCATCAAAATACACTGGTGTCACCCCCGTTTTACATTTTGCCTCTGTCTTTTTTGTTTTTTTTTTAATCTGATGACCTCCCTCCGAACCAAATCTGAGTACCCCCCCCCCCGCCATGGCCGTGAGAATGCTTACAAATTTCCTTTTTCGGGAGTGTGCCTTTGTTATCTGAGAATATATATCCTGTCTACTTATGCTCAACCATCACCACCATCCCCTCCCCGACTTTAAAACTCACTTCATAAGACAACTTAGTCCAATATACGCTATGAGTCCGAAGGTATAGGCACACGCACATGCTGCCCATTAGTTCTGAAGAAGATGGAAATGTGATACTCTTCCCCTCCCCCTTGTTGGGTCCCCCTCCAAATGTTCACCCCTTTTGGAACTCAAGGGGGGCCATCCTAAACATTTCCATAAACAGCTTATATTCTTCATGGCGCATGGCAATCTCAACGAACAGCCGCCCATGTTTGTCTAGCCTCTCTATGACCTCAAAGAGAGGGAATATCCTGTGATCTGAAATTGCAAATTAAAGAAAGGAGTTCAAAGAACAAAGGCTGCTAAAAAAAGAAATACAAACATTGAAACAAATAAAACTTTCTACTCTTTTACTCACGAAAGTATTTGTCAATAGTCATTTATTTTACTTCATTAGACCACACACAATTATGTATGTACACTAATCAAAATGCTGCACGAAATCAACTCACATTCAACCGGAGGACAGTATAATGCCCCACACTGCAGTTCACAATATTCTGAGCAAACAATGTTTATTCAAGTTGCATATAATTCATTCATTTGCTGTAATATAAGACCGGCGTTTGCCGTCTTCACTGTTCGCTGTTTATGATAGAGGTTCTTGCAAGTGATGATTTTTTTTTTAATAAAATGGGAAACGATGTTTTGTGGATTTCAATTTTTTGATGTGTTCCACACATGTGAAGAGTGACTGGCCATTCAAAAGGCATTAAATGTGCCCCCTTATGAATCTTTAAATGCATTGGATTTGTGTGTGTGTGTGTTTTTTCAGATTCGCCATCTTGTCATGGAGATCACAGGGGCTGAAATTACAGGGCAATCAGCAGCGTGCTTAGCCGAATTTCTGTGTCGTATGCCCCATCTTAATCGTGCCAATCTCAAATGGCGTTCCCTGCCTCTTCAATTCCTTCAGACACTCACTCCAAAAGTCACACGCTTTAAAGTAATTACTAAGAATTCTCATTTGTTTACGCGCTACTGTTTGAAAGAAATTGAATAGGTAGTAAAACCTTGAAAGGTGTTGGGCCATATATACTGTATAAATGACTTTTACAAGTTCTGAATTCGCGTGCACACTGCTTTGTGATAATTGTTCACCCTATAAAAAATAATTGTAGTTTGAACGTTTGTAATTTCTAATGCTAATCATAGTGGTGTTTAAAATCAGAGCTATTGTAATTAACAAATTAGGGGGTTTTTTTTTTAGTCAGCTGAAAGTGTCTTACCGTTACTCATTTTAGTCTGTTCTCTTTCAAGAAAATGATATGAACTAATAAAATACGAGAAATAAACTGCGTGTGTTAATTCTGTTTTTAGAAAGAATGAGTAATGTTTTGTTGTTGTCAAACAATTTGTGCTTATAAAAAATACAAATCCATGTTTTAGAGCATGTGATACCTGCGCTTATCATATACCTATAATGCATTACCATTATTTTTTTTTTTTGGGGGGGGGGGGTTTATTTTGTCTTCGCCAAAGCTCCTGGAGCTCATCACCGTCAATGGAGAGCCATTATACAAGTGGGTTCGTTAGCGGCTGTTAACGACGCTCAATTAACGTAAGTACATAAAATATAAGATTGTGCGTGTCCATATTATAAGTTCTCATATTACTAATAAAAACAATTGTTATTATGTGTTTCAGACTCAGTGATCTGTTTATGGGGTTGTTGGGGTTACTGAATTCGATCTTCTGGTCACAATAGCCAAATATATGTTTTTTTTTAAAGCATGAAAGTAACATATTTGGAGAAACACATATGTGTGTGTATGTGTGACTCTGCCAGGCGTATATTTCTGCCTCTATGTAATACGTTAATACAATAACAATACTTCCTCCATGTTTAAACAATCTACATGTATGTTGACATAATCCGTTTAAAGGATCGCGCAATTTGTAAAGGCGACGTTGGTCAGATTTACTTTTTCTTGTCACAATAGATGCCGGGAAGCACTAATCATTACCATAACAGATAGGAGTGTTCGGTGGTGACCTTCATCTAATGTAGATCAACCTCTCTATTTAGTATTACAAACCCGTGGAACCCCCCCCCCCCCCAAAAAAAAAAAAAAAGAAAAAAAAAAGAAAAAAAAGAAACATAAACAAAAACTAAAACGCGGTATGCCTACCTGACATTCAAACAAAAACAAAACGTTGTGAGCAATGCTCTTTCAGGTAATGAATAACCCACACGAAAAATGCGGTCTCTACAGACTACTTTGAGATCCCCCAAGGAAAAACCTCAGTATTATAGCTGCATTCTCCGGTAACACACACACACCCACAAATGTATCTAGAAAGGTATTTGATTCAGTATCACAAACAAATAATTCTTAATATTCGACTTAAAGCACCGAATTCAGCACCCATGTAGACAGCCCTAAACTAGACACACTTTGGAATAAAGATTTTGGAATTCTGAGGTCTTCACTCGTTGCCATTATAACAAATGATTTTTTACGTATATTTCAAATTATACGAAATGATACAAATTTAATGAATTAGGACTTTACTGTTCAATTGCATTAAAGATACTAATCATTCTCCTAATGCCTTCTCATATCGGCATGGTAACGAACTATGGTAGAAAAAAATGCAAGCATTTCCATTCTCTGACATATTCTCCCGTTGCCTTGCTTAAAAAGATGAGAAAAATAATATAAAACTATGTAACAAAATGTAACAAAAATGACTATTATTGACTTCGACTTACCCCTTTTTATTCAATTGTAAAATTACAGTTGCCGTGGTAACACTTGAAATTCCAGAAATTGATTTATTTAGGAAATTCATATTGAAGTAATGCTAAAACATAGTAAACTTGTTTGATGGTGTCTATTTCAGGTTAAAGCTTTGTTTGTCGACTAATTCATCGTCATTTGAAGTCACATTATCTCGAAAACATAGAGGTTGGTATGCTACCGACTTTAGAGAAATTGCTTAATGAGTATTGCTTTTGAACAAAAGTTAACACATGTCACAAAATACAATAGGTTTACACCTCCGGTAATTTCCACATAGATAAATGTTTGCAAAGTACAGATGATGCCTGATAGAACAGTTGTCATGTGAACGAAATGATGGGTGCGTACAAATTTAACAAGATTGGGTTCGATCCAGTGAAATGATTATTAAATGTGCTAATAGATAAATTTATTCATGTATTATTATAAATAAATACATTTATAGTTGTAACTTCTCTCACACAATATCATTGAATGTTCTCTTTTCCAAGTGACTTCTCTCATATCCCCATATTTTTTTTTTTTTTTGTCAAAGATGTTTTCGTGGTAATAGATTAATTGAATGATATGAAAATAATGCAGTTGCGATTGTGTGGAATTAAACAACAACACAAAACATTCAGTCCGCAGCGCGTGCGATAATGAGGCACGAACGACAATTTTATTCAGATTCACGTTTGCGCAGTTTGTGCCCTTGAGACTGACGAGATTTCGCGATATTTTGCGAGAGAATTTGCAGAGGTCGCAACAACAGCTTTCATATCTTTTGCAGTGCATTGTTTGACCCAGGATGGTTGGGTAGGTTATAGAGCTGATTATGCTCATTAATTTGATACCTAATTTCCCTATTTTAGATCTCAATATAGTAGTCCATTTTAGCATCAAAGTAAACGATTATTTTGCCAGTGTTCAAGAAGCTTTTAGATCATAGTTTGATGTTTTGCTAGTTCCTGACTGGTATTGAAAATAGATCTCCTTAATTTCTTCGATTTCACAATCGTGAAACTTGAGCGAGTATGATCAATTAAAAAACGAAGAGGGGCACCATTTTTAAGGTTGTGAATTTTCCTGTTAAAAACAAGGCTAATTATGTTTTCTTACCGGAAGTGGGGTAGTGAATGAACACGCGTGGAGTGTGTTGTTGATACCCAGACAATGGTCATGGACAATGACCAGGATTGGAATGTTTCATGAGGAATTCCACTATCGCAGCTAGTCTTTGTTCATTCTGAAATGTGGTGTGTGCAAGCACATGGAAACATGTGCTTACAGAGATGCCAAGTTCAAAAAAACTTTTATGAGTGAGATTTTTATGACTCGGCGTCTCGGAGCTCGCGCGCATGCACACGCGAAAGAGGAGGGTGTCCCCCTCCCATGGTAGGGAGCTTTTTTTGATTATTAGCATTTAATGATGCTATCTCGTGCATGCTTAAGTGACTATTTGTTACTAATTTTGAAAGGCAAAAGGGAAATATACCCTCAATTGCAACTATCACTTTAATCCTTTGAGCTATGCTCCTTATTTTTGGCCCAAATTGCAGACTTTACCAGATGCGTGAGAAAAATGGGTGCCATGCGTGAGATCGTGAGACAGACCCTAAATGCTTGAGTCTCACGCAGAATGCGTGAGACTTGGTTGCTCTGTGCTTACTTCTTTCATGTGCATGCATTTCACCCTGTGTCAAGAATTCAGACTAGCAGTGCTCAGGGCAATCCACATGAATAACTGATAAAGCATTCATGTGCCTTGCAGCAGAGCTCGGGACAGGTGGTAGCCAGGTCCATTGTTCAGGGTCATTGTAAGTGCACACCCACATACACATCATTGGTTACTGTGTAAAGTTCAAGTTTTGTTTAGAGAGTGAAAATTCGATCACAATCTGGAACCTAACATTTAAAAAAATCATGGATTTCATGAAACTAATATAGGCTTTCATTTTCAAATTACCTCCAACTCAATTGTACACTATTCAGCTATTACTCATATCAATGACACTTTTATCTGATACATAGTTTTTGAACTCACAGCACTGAGTCAGCAGCCAATGGATACTACGCAATGCGACACGCCGCGTCTTGCGACAGATTTCGACCAATCACAGACCCAGAATTCCGGTGCGAACGCGAGGATAATCTTTTTAAACTCGACGCTAGACATGTCTCTGAATTTTGCTAGTTCCTGACCCGTATTGAAATGAAGATGAGAAAACTTGCCCTTATTGTGATACTATATACTTTAGCGGACATAGACTTCACCATATTTTAGAGGGGCATGAAAGATTTCAGGTTAGTTTTTTGGCGTCAAACGTGAATGAATATTTTTGAACACAATACCAAATTCGAGAGAGATTTTGATATTCTATATTCTTCTTTTCCGTTTTATTTTTATCATGAGCATATTTGCAGATGTTTTCTCTTTCAGTCGATATTAAAAGTGTCGAAAACTGACAAAAAATACTCGTTCTACACGCATTTATTCATGACCATGTATCTGCTCATTACGTATGCAAGCACTGCTCAGCCGTGCATACGACTTGAATTAATACGTGCGTTTTCGCTCGCGCTGCGGACTGACTAAAAAGTTTATACTCTGACTTGTTATATATGCACCGTAGAGGTCAAATCTTTCAGGTATCAGATTTCATTGCATATCCAAAATGTGTCTCTCAAAGCCTGCTCGAGTGTAATCATTCTCAGGAAGATCAGCCTCAATTGACCTTTGACCTAGTGGAAACTGTCATGTATTTCCTACCTCCGTCACGATGTGTCGCCGGAGACATTATAGGGCTTTTTACACTTGTGTTTCTTAACCCCGGACTTTCTCTGACCCAGGACTATCATTAGTCCCGTACCAATTTTTTCAGCTTTTTACACTCGCCAATTAGTCCCGTACTATCTCTTGTCCGGGGCTAAGGAGAAAACTGACCTTTTTACACTCGTATTTCCTAGCCCCGGACTTTCCAAACCACATGAATATTCATAATTACGCTGTGTACTGTACACGTACACGCACGCACCGGCAGCACTTGATTACCTCGTTTCTGATTGGTCAGTGAGGGTCGGACTTCGTCTCCGTCGCTTAGCCCAGGATTATTTTTTCGTTCTGTCTACACTCACTTGCTTGGCACCGCAATTGCGGTGCTAACCCCTGCTATTTTGCAGGGCCAGATAGTACCGTACTATCGGTGGGGCTAGCCCACTTTGGCAAAAACGAGTGTAAACAGAAAGTGGGCTAAGGATAGTCCCGTACCAACGGTGGGGCTAAGCCCCCCCCCCCCCCCCCCTTAGCCCCACCGTTGGTCTGGGGCTAAGCAAAAATTTACAAGTGTAAAAAGCCCTTAAGTTTTCAGGTTGTCCGTCCTTCCGTCTGTCCGTCCATCCTTCGATCCATCCGTTCATAAATCCATCGTTGCGTCCGTAATCAATTTTGTGGATAGCGTAACTAAAAAAGAAATCGTTTCAGGTATCATAATTATACTTGTCATGTGTATGCATTAGTGGACAAAGTTGTGTCTATCAACTTTTGGGTGCACAACCTCAAGTGAAAAGGTCAAGGGTTAAGGTCCAATGCTAAGAAAAAAATAGAAAAAAAAACATCGCCATTTCTTTGATATCTATGAAATGATTGCAGGTATTTTCTTACTACGTAGTCCACACTTGTATTTTCTGATAAAGGTTCTGCAGAGAAAATTTCGGAATATGAGGTGGAAATTGGGGGCATTGGGTCAAAAGTCAAGGGTGAAAGGTCAAGGTCAATTCCTAAAGATTTCACTAATTCTCTCATATTCATGCAATACCTGAAGGTATTTTCTCAAAGATTAGTGTATACATGTAATATCCAATAAAGATTCTTTATGAACTTTTTTTGTCTTAAAGTCAAAGGAAAATGCTAAATCTGGCTTCTTCCTCCAGATCTTGGAAGTGGCTATCAATGTATCATCGCAAAACGTTTGTATGTGGCCGTGCATCACAAAACCAATAAAGAGTCGCACCCACTGATTTTGTGTGGGGACTGAAAACAGGTGAAGTGGGTCAACCCAGCAAATCTTGAGTTTTTCATCTTTTCTTGAAAAAAGCAAGTCTCCTGTTACATTTTACTTAAATGGGCGATCATGAAGCGAACAGGCAATTATGTTTTAGGAATTTTTCTCGATTACTTTTTGGTAGAATATTGTTATCAGGGGTGTCTTAAGTGACCCTGCACCTCGAAACAAACAAAAAGTCGCCAGACATGAATTTTTAGTTAAGACCATATTCTGAAAGAGCAGACTTTAAGCTTTAAAATGATGTAAAACTGAAATCAAATGGACTCTCCTAACCTATCAAAATATTGGAAAGAAAGCACAAACTCAGGAAAAGCGTGAACTGAGAAAAGAGGCTCTGAAGTACAGTGTCTATTCAAGCGCTTAATCTTTACCAAACCGTGCTGGCTGTGCGATGAATGGGACAAAAAACAGGAAGTAAACCACCAGAGTAACAACAATAAAGGTATTATCAGATTAAACTGAAATTAAGCATGCCTCATTAACACATTCTGTCCATAATTAATGCCAACTTTCAAAGCAGTAGCTCTATCCTTTCAAAAGTTCTTAGAGTTGAGAGTGAAGAGTGTGGACAAGGTTTTTCAGAAATGAAAAAGGGATTCTAAAGACACACATAATCACACTATTCTACCAAAAATGTTCGAGATAAACTGCTAAAAAACACACTTTCCTGCCCGTTTTATGATATCAAATTTAGCATAATGTAAAAGAAGACCCGCTCTTTCAGAAAATATGGAAAAGTTCAGTTCGGCTAGGTTGACCCATTTCACTCATTTTCAGTCCTCACGCAAATTCAGTGTGTGCGACTTTATGTTCGTTTTGAGGTGCACGGTCACATATAAACTCCCCGTTTCATTCCCTAAAACTCTCTCCATATGGGACAGTGTATCACAAAACAAACAAAAAGTCGCACCCCTTGATTTTACGTGACGACTCCAAAAAGGTAAAATGAGTTAGAATTGTATGCTCTTTGACATCTTATAGATTGGTTTCTGAATACCTCGAAAAGCAATAAGAGCTAAATCCTTACCTCAACCAGAATTATACAGTCTCTTTAATGTGATAATCACGTCATTGTTGTTGCTCCGGTGGTTAACACACTGTGCTTGTCAGTTTCATGGTACGGCTAACACGGCTTGGTAAAGATTAAGCGCTTAAATAGACCCTGTACATCAGATCCTTTTTAGTCTTTTCACACTTTTCAAGAGTGGATGCTTTCCAGTTTTTAGGTCGGTTAGGGGAGTAAATTTGAACTGAGTAATACATTATTTTAAAGCTTAGAGTCTGCTCTTTCAGAATCGGCCCTTTAGAAAAAAAAAAAAAAAAAAAAAAAAAAAACATTTCTTGCCACTTTTTGTTGGTTTTGTGGTGTCACATAATACTCTTCACTTCCTTATATGAGAACTTTGAAACGGATAATGCTATTATAATGCTTTGAAAGTCAACTTTGATGATTTGCAGAATGTGTCAATAAAGCATGCTCAATTTCAGCCTTTTCTGATAAGCCCTTCATTGCTTTTGCTCCGGTGACTTTTTTTTTTTTTTTTTTGTTCCATTCATCGCACAGCTCGCTAGGTTTGGTAAACATTAAGCGCTTGAAAAAAAACAACACAAAAAACTAGTACTTCAGAGCCTCCTTTCTCACTTCACACTTTCCAGTGTGTGTTTGTGTGTGTGTGTGTTTGTGTGTGTGTGTTTTCATTGTTAAAATAGGATAGGAGATCCATTCAGATTGGGATATATCATTTTGATGCTTATAGTCTGCCCTTTCTGAATCTGCTATAAAGTAATTGATTATGTTATGCAATTTTTTGTTGGTTTTTATGAAGCAGGGTCACATTTTTTTTTTTTTTTTACATGTACTGCCTTAAAGTGATTCTCTTGGGAATTTAAGGGTCATGAGGTCGAAGGGTCAGGGATCTCTGGTCACAATGCTAAAATAGGATAGGAGATCCATTCAGATTGGGATATATCATTTTGATGCTTATAGTCTGCCCTTTCTGAATCTGCTCTAAAGTAATTGATTATGTTATGCAATTTTTTGTTGGTTTTTATGAAGCAGGGTCACATTTTTTTTTTACATGTACTGCCTTAAAGTGATTCTCTTGGGAATTTAAGGGTCATGAGGTCGAAGGGTCAGGGATCTCTGGTCACAATGCTAAAATTTTACAATGTGTGACCCTGTAATACAAAACCAGGAAGAAGTCGCCAGATATGGATTTTCAGTTTAAAGGACAGATTCTGAAAGAGCAGACAGCATGATATAATTATTATTACCCACACTATGTAGTTTTGCGGGGCAATAGCAGTTGGTATGTTGCTCGGTCGTCGAGATCAGCGGGCGATATTAGTGCGTATCACCCTCCATCCGGGTCTCGCCATTCACTTTACATGTAAACATTGCGGTCAATCCCAAAAAGGAGACATTCAGAAATCTGCGACATACGCATCGCTCGCGGAGAGGTTTCCCGATGAAGAGCAAATTCCCACCCGTTAGCACGTAAAAAAACGAGGACGGTCGGTGCGACTGTGTAAGCGCGCGGCGCTTACCTGATTGTGCATGGGGTTGTGTGCAAGCATGTGGGTGCAGTGAGGGCAGTGGTGTAGGGTTCGACCTGACTCCGAGTGGATTGTGATACCGTAAATCGGGAAGTTTACATTGTTATGTAACTGCTCGAAGATGCCTGAAATGCCTGAAAATTTGTAATGATAACAATATGGCCTGTCCTTTTGGGGAATACGACATTTATTGCCCTCACTAGAATAGTATTGCCCTCGACTTCGACTCGACAATTCTAGTTCGGGCAACAAGTGTCGTATCCCCCTCAAGGCCAGTCCATATTGTTATTACTCAAATGGACTCTTTTAACCTATCTAGATATTGGAAAGAAAGAAAGCACACTCTCTTGAAGAGTATGACCCGAGGAAAGAGGCTCTTGAGTGTAATGCCTACTCAAGCGCTTTATCTTTACAAAGCCGCGCTAGCTGTGCGATTGAAGGAACAATTAGCAGTATATGTAAACCACTAGTGCAGCAACAATGAAGTTTAACTGAAAATGAGCTTGCTTTATTAACATTTTCTGTTAATGGTTATTGTCAACTTTCAAAGCATTAGCATTATCTTGTCGAACATCACTGAAGTTGAAAATGGAGAATGTACAACGGATTTAGAGGAGATGAAAAGGGGGCTCTATTTTGAACATACCCCACTCTCAAAATAAAATAAAAGGTTGTGAAAAAACTGATGCGGAAAACACATTTTCTCATTAATTCTATGACCCAAAACTTAGATATTGCGTTGAAGAAGAACAGCTCTTTCTGAAGTTATTAAAAACTCAAGATGGACTTTATTGACCCTTTTACTTTTTTCGAATCCTCGCGTAAAATCAAGGGTTTCAAGGTTTTGTTGATTTTGTGATGCACGATCACATTAAGTGCTGAAATTACACCTTTCCTCCATGCCATAAAGACTACACAATGCATAAACTTGTTAAAAGCCAAAGGACAGATAAAAATACTCAAGTCCTTAAATACGTACTCTCTTAAACAATATTGCCATTCAACGATTTAAACCTATTTCAAGGAAAGTGATAACTTAACACATTGCTAACAAGCATGTCTTTTAACTTATGTATTTTTGCCAGCTATGTAAAACTTTCGTAACACATTGTCAGGACATACTTTAGACTTATTGACCTAGATAGGTGACTTCTGACCCCATATTTTTTGATGTTCATAAAATGCTTCTACCCGAACCCAATTATTTTTTCGTTAAAAAAAAAAAAAAAAAATGGTTTCTATGGTTGCAAAGCTATTATTATTATTTTTTTTTTTGCAAGCGCTTTCGATGACGGAAAACAGATGGATAGATGACGAACGACGGACGAACGACGGAGGCGACGGGCATTCAGATCCATATTATTTAATCCACCTCGATGGGGAGCAACCAAAATTGATTTTGGTTGGGTGATAAAACAAGAATAAAAAAATCACCTTTTATTTGATTGAAAGCATATTTCCAATTGGGGAATCATTTTTTTTTTTTTTTTTTTTTTTTTTACAAAGAAAAATGACAGTCAGGAGAAAAGTTGATTCCCCATCTATGTAAAATATAGACACTAAGATAAGTTGAAATTGCATAATAAAAATAATTAAATCGAAAAGTTCATTGTTTTCTGATGGCTTGGGCAAAAACCTAAACTTCGATCGATATTTCACTTCGTAAACGTGCACATGCTGCGGATTCTGTTTTGTATTGGGAAATGTCCCTTCTACCTTTCGTTCCTTTTTATTATTTCTTTGGGTTTGTTTGTTTTTTTCTGTATGTTATCATTCTATTCCGTTACTAATAGTGGCGACCCTGACTGTAAGATAAGTAACATGGCACGGTTTTGGACGATGGAATACCTACGAGGAGATAACCTCGACAGGACCAAGAAGGGTAAGATGGCATCATAACAGAAAAAGGAGAAAAGCAAGGGAGGAAACAACAACAGCAAAGCATTCATCACATTACAAGAGAACAGACTAAGACTAAGCGTCACATGGAGAGCCACAAAGTTCTCACGAGCGAAGGAGTTAGGGGATGGAGCTTTCAGCGAATTGGGACTGTAACCCTGTGATTTCAAAGCTTTGATTGATTTAGTGGAAGACTACCATGGCCCCGGACCAAAAAAAAAAAAAAGAAAAAAAAGAAAAAAAAAAAGACGGAGACGAAAAAGAAGAAACCTTGGCAAGGAAAGGAGTAAAAAAAAAAAAAAAAAAAAAAAAAACCGCATAAAAACAAGATGCATCACGTTGACAAACACTGCTAAGGGTATGATAGCGCCTGCAGAGTAGTCTTGCTGATTCGACTGTGTATTCCTCCACTTCTTTTCTTGCTTTGTTTTGCAGTGTGTGTGTGGGGGTGTGAGTGTGAGTGTGTGTGTGTGTGTGTGTGCTTCTCTCCTTAATCGATTTTCACAGAAACATGACCTTTAATTCTAGCGTATTTTAACATTGGTTTGTCATTCCGCGATTACAAACAGCAAGCAGGATGATTTTGAAAGAAAATATAAATACACCGAAAATCCACAAAGTGGAAAGTAAAATCAAAATGTGTCAGTGAATACCACACTTCTCTATACCTCCGCAGTCAGAAAGCTGGTGTAATGCTGGTATTTCTCAGAAAAGCAAAATGAATGCAAGTGTCCAGGTATGCATGTCGGTGTTTCTTCCATCATTACCGATAATCGTATTGTACTGGCAACAAAACTCATTTATTCACTACGTAATTGCAAGAACAACTAATCTCAATAGAGGAAACGTAGCTCTGGAATTGATATAAACAAGTAATCTCTGTTTTTTTTTTTTTTTTTTTTTTTAAAGTGAGTTCATTTTTTTCTTGTTTTCCTGTTGTTGTTGTTGTTGTTCGACTGTCAATCGAAAAAGTTTCGATGACATGAGGAACAATAAACTGTTTGGATTAAAATGGATGATGTATAATTATAACATTGCTCGGTTTAAGTATGCCGAAATGTATCATGGATATAATGATGCATTGCATCCCGTTTACGATAGCGAAGGACGCAATGTCGGGAAAGAAATATAAACAAGGAAAGATTTCACGGAGCACACAATTCGCGAACGAGGGAAGTGAAAACATACACCAAACAAACAAACAAAATACCAATCAAGCAATCAAGCAAAGTCCAACATGAACGTTTTAGTCTTCAACAGATCGCCTAACCTGCGCTGTTTTCCAAAATTTCTTTCCAGTTGGGTGACCATTAAGGAAAAAAAAAAGAAAAAAATCTGAAATTTTGGCAAATGATTTCCGGTCAGAGGATCGTGATTTACTCGTGATTTGTTCTGTTTTGTTTTGAGCTGTTTGCGTACAATTAGAGATGATGGGTGTATATCTGGTAGCAATTTGTATTTGAGAGCTCGCCGTGACGTCTTACCTCTATAGAGTGTATGACCGATGTGTCTGACGTTATAATGATTTTATTTCACTTCATATCATTCCATTTCATGCCATTTTCTACAAATGGTTTCCTGACATCCATGTCTGGTGACTTTGGCGAAGTTCGTTTTCTGATGGACACAAATCATTAAGTAACAGCAATAATAATAACAGACACCTCAAAACCTGTTAAGATAACAAAAAAAAAAAAAAAAAAAAAAAAACCTGTTTGATCATTATCACAGAACATAGCTCAAGTGGCATCAAAATAATATTTGGAGTTATAGAGAATGTGTAGGCGAACCTACAAAATATAAAGTGCTTTCAGGAGTCAGTCATTAGAAGAAAAAAGAAACAACAGCAACAACATGTGCCAACAGAGAAGTAAATTGGAGAAAAAGGTGAACGAAAAGGAACAGGTTTAATAGACTCCAACTCAAAAAAAGCTATCAACTCCCCATCGTAGCATATTTGCCATAATTATTGGAATATTCGCGTTGTTCACATTTTAATAAATTGCATGTTCTTTGTTGTGACTGGCCGTATTTTAAAGGCTTATACAAGTTTCTCGCATAGTAGTAAAAACTGCGGAGAAACTGCGTAAGAATCGGTTTAAGCTCCATTGTCGGAACACGTTCGGAGAAAAACTCTTCCGAATGTTGGATTTCGTCATTTTCTTGACATTCGCATCCTTCGCAAATCGTGTGCATGTTCTGTGAAATCAGCCCTCATTTATGTAAAATCAAGGGGTCGACTGTTTGTTCGTTTTGGGATGCAAGGTCACATAATCGTTCTTTCGCAATGTACTTGATGGGTCCCATATCTACAGGGAGTATATCTAGTGTAGCAATTAACCCATCGCGTAATGCAGTCTAGACTCTGTTACTGCCGCGGAGGATATTTCACCTATGTTCACTAAATGGTGCCGTCTCAAATAATTCAAGGTGATGTCACCGGCTTTAATAAAAAGAATACTATGGAAAACTATATATCAGTTGAGAGAGAAAGTAATGGCCTTCCATGAAAGATGTAACTCAATGTCATACATCATGAATTATGTGACGTCATATGATTTCAGTGGTAATTTTTGTATGATTTATATATTTAGGACTAATCAGGAAGCTTTTTCAAAAGAAACCACATATGACAAGCATCCCTAGCCTTAATACAAAAAAAAAAACTACCAATTTTCTAATCATCAGAATGTAACTTTTCTGATCTTATATAACTAATAGGGTATAATGCTTACAAATATGAAGAAATGTCGGATCATAATTCAAACATCTGGGCTCTGCGGATTAGTCTGGTATATAAACTCATTTATAGACCCCATGGGTGGGACTACAGTAAAGTAGGCCTATACGCTTACAGCAGTGTTCGACTCACATAAAGGTAGACCTATTCCGTCAGCAGCCTGCTGTAAACCCCAACTGCGAATACAATTCCAAATACAAAATATCAGCAACAGGAAGTGATGCAAAGGACTGTGGGACACCAGTTCAGAGCTCACAGGCTATAATAATCTACTATCAATAGCGTCATCATCTTTTATATAGCCATATGGATTTGGCAAAAGCATTTGACACCATCGACCACAAGATTCTGCTAAACAAAGTGCATTTATATCGAGTGAGAGATGTACAATTACAATGGTTTTAAAATTGACGAATATAAGGCAGTGATTATTGATGATGTAAGATCCTTTTATCTCTCTGTAAATATTGGTGTACAACGAGGCTTCGTTTTGGGTTCTTTACTTTTTTATTTATGTAAATGATATAGTAAACTGTTCTGGTGTTTTTAAAAAGAATAATATTGTTGAAAGAACTGAATCAATTTCTTTTCTAGGTACATTTATTAATGAATCCCTTTTGTTGGTCATTTTTTACCTTGCATCACAAAACCTACAAAAAGTCGCCAGGCATGGATTTTTAGCTAAGGGCAGATTCCGAAAGAGTAGACTCTAAGCTTTACAATGATGTATAGCTCAATTGAAATGGACTCTTCTAACCTATCTAAATATTGGAAAGAAAGAACACACTCTTTACCAAACCGTGCTAGTTGTGCGATGAATCGGACAAAAAAAAAAAAAACACAACAAAAAACAGGACGTAAACCACTGGAGCAACAACAATGTTGGGATTATCAAACTAAGTTGAAATTAAGCACACTCTATTAGCACATTCTTTCCATGATTAATGCCAACTCTCAAAGCAGTAGCCTTATCCCTTCAAAAGTCATCAGACTTGAAAGTGGAGTGTGCAAAAAAATCATCAAGAAATGAAAAGGGGCCTCTAAGACATACCTGATATTACTACTTTACAAAAAGGGTTGTAAAAAAAACTGCTGAAAATGCGCTTTCCCATTCATGTTATGATCCCAAACTTAAGAATAATGTAGAAGCAGGGTAGCTCATTCAGAAAAAAAAAAGAAAAACTTTATATGAACTTGGTTGACCCGTTTCACATTTTTTGAGTCCTCACTTAAAATCAAGGGGTGCGACTTTTGGTTCGTTTCGTGATGCACGGTCACATTTCATATATTTGTTTCTTTAAAGGTGTCAAGGACCGTTGGGATTGTAGCAAAACTCAGACATTTTTTTAACCAAGTAAAAATACTGATTATCAGTCATAATTCCAAAGTATTGGCACATTTAGATTACTGTAAAGAAATAGCTGGGGGACATAAATGAACATATCAATAAGCTTCTCCTTCAAAAACGAACAATATCTAACGCCCCATATTGCAGCTACAATTCAACCATTGTTTATCAAATTGAAGAATTTACCATTGTTGAACTTGTCGGATTGAATATATTTATTTTGTATGTTTAAATATCAAAGAGGAATGCAACTTCTTTCTGTAATTATTGGTAAAAATGTTCCAAACAAACTCTCATTCCATATTTGTATTCCACTCGTTCTCGACGTAATTTACCTTGTCATTTTACTCGTCTGATTAAACGATCCCACTCTATTAGGTTCACCGGTGTAAGGGAATGGAATTCAGTAAGTGCTGCTTTGAAATACAGTCCAACTCTTTCTAGATTTAAGTTCTTACAGAAGCGCTATTTTTGAACAGTTTTTCATGACTAGGTAGACAATGTTCTTTCTATCTTTCCTGTCTCATATCCTTATGAATACTGTCTGTCTATGTGTGCATGTGTGTTTGGTGAATTAGTGTATGATTATAATAACAGTGTTTTGTTTTTATGTAATTGAGTTCACACACCAAATAATTTATACTATACATGTATGTTGCTAAAGTTGTAAAGAATAAAGTATTCTCATCTCTGAACATCCTAACACAAGCACAAGATTTTTTTTTTTTTTTTAAGACTGCCTGGCTCTCATTGTAAATGCCACTTTCATACGTGTTTATGCTTTATTTGCCCAATAAATGGCCTAAGTTGGCCTCATTCAATCAATACATGAGTCGTCTAAGCCATTTCTGTTGCGGATTATCCCGTAGATCGGCATTCGCAGCGTGTGCACGAACTACGGGATATCACGTAGATCGGCGGATATGGGTTGATAGTAAGACTGCAAAATATAATGCGATATTCATTTTGTAACATCGCCAAAGTAATATACCAGGATAATTGTGGAATTACTGGATCATGTCACCTGTCACCAAATATGTTAGACAAAGAAAAAGTTGGATACAGTAGCCTGAATACAGCCAGGGGGAGTGACCTTTCCACGTTTCTCATAGTCGATGGTGGACAGCAGCCTCTTGGGTCGCATTCACTTGTAAATAGGTTTATGAAATGAGTTTTTTATTAAAAGCCGCCTGCACCTCGTTAATCTTCTATCTGGGATGTAAAAGTGGTCATGGACTACCTCAGAAAGCTACACTGTATCTCCATTCAAGGCACTTAATCTGAAGCAACTTACTCAGAAAACGACTTTGCTGGTAGCACTTGTTTCTGCACAAAGGGTGCAGTCTCTTCATGTTATCCACCTGGACAGGATGAGGTGGAAAAAAATCATCTGTTGAGATTTTTTTTCAGCATACACTGAAACAAAACAAGCCTGGAAATACAGGATTCAGTGTAATACTGAATGCGTACCCTCCGGATAAGAGATCGTGCATATTAAATTATATGAAAGAGTATGTGCAGCGGCCCAAAATCTAAGAGGGATGGAAACACATTTGCTAGTAGCTTATAAGAACCCCACCGTCGAGCATCAAAGCAAGCTATTGCACGTTCGATTTAAAGACTGTCCTACATGAG
This sequence comes from Diadema setosum, assembly GCF_964275005.1. Classification (NCBI taxonomy): domain Eukaryota; kingdom Metazoa; phylum Echinodermata; class Echinoidea; order Diadematoida; family Diadematidae; genus Diadema; species Diadema setosum. The sequence goes on from NC_092687.1 coordinate 36,448,183, forward strand.
GCTGGTATCGATACACAGATAGTCAGTGCTCACTCCTCAAGGGCGGCCTCTACGTCAGCAGCACAACTGAGTGAGGTGTCTGTGTCAGAAATCCTCTCAAGAGCTGAATGGGTGGCTGAGAAGACATTCGGGAAGTTTTATTGCATGCCTTTGCAAGACACCGGCCAATTTGCCCAGGCTTTACTAAAAAAAAAAAAAATGACTTAGCAACTTCAGTCAGTCTATGGAATGGCAGTCTGCACAGAGTGCACAGGTTTGTCTGTCTGTAGCGCTGCCGTTTGATGGCTTACAGATGTATTGTTCTGCACGTGACTACAGGGCTTTGAAATCTCATTTTACACCCGATAAGACAATAATGTAGTCTCGATCGGAGACTTACGTAAAAAAATAAGAAGATTAAATGAGAACTTACTAGTACCTGTTTGATATTTTAATCTTAATTTTATAAGTAAGTCGTAGAGAAGAGACTACATCCCTTCTCCCCCCCCCCCCCCCGCGACTTACGTAGCCTTCTGCTGGCAAAGTTCTCAACATCTTCACCTTCCTGTTAATATATCCTGTAGTCACGGACAGCTTTAAAAAGATTGCAAGACACGTGATCGGCGGGATCTCATTTTACACCCGATCAGACATGTAGTCTCTTCTCATTTCATTTCCTATCTCTAATCACAATTATCTTATCACTAGAATTGCATACATGTTCAATTTTTTCCTCTAGATTAAAAAAAAAAAATGCTACATCGGTGCTCGATGGGCGATACGTGCATTGAAATGGGTTATTTTTGACCCCTTTTGCTTATGGAAGTAAACAGTTGCTGATCTATCCTCGTATAATTTTCAGTTTGCAAATTTATACACATAATTGTCATCAAACTCATCATTATTTACTGATTTTTCTGAGTGAAAATGGCAGTTCATATATCAAATACATTTCTAGGAAATCCAGTTAACGTTTAAATAAAGATTTCATCGGAAACTTCACCATATTAGGTTTGTGCCGAAAGGGTGGGTTGGGTGATGGCGCGTCGCGTTAATGGGAACACCACCCTTCGTCCAAAGCCCCCCGGGTCTTGCCGAAAGGGTGCGTTGGGAGCGTTGGGTCGCGTCGCGTTGAATGGAACCCCACCCTTCGTCCAAAGCCCCCCCCCCCCCCGTTTTGCCGAAAGGGTGCGTTGGTACTTTTTCTCATGTACTATTAAAAGACGAGTTTGAATTTATATCTAACCTTCAAACAACCATTTCAAAGAGGCTATCGTCCGGGTCTAATATTTAGTTCGTCCAATGTTCATTTGGTCCAATATCCATTTGGTCTAATATCCGTTTCTGATTTACATTACAGGGCATGGATCATGTGGATAATCAGTGGCTTATGTATTTATAATCCAGCTGCTGGGGGTGCTGGCCTGGCACCATGGGGGAGGGGCGAGGGACTCTAAACTTTACCCTAATCTTATTTCATATGTATGAACATCTGTTTTCTCCCTTAATGCAGGGTCAGAGGGTAGTCCGTAGTCGTAGAAAAAGCCCCCCCCCCCCCCAAAAAAAAAAAAAAAAAAAAAAAAATAGCCCAGTTGGTCATATAGACGAAACGATGATTGGACCAAATGGTACCTGATTAGACCAGGAGGCTGATTGTTAGACCATAATATGACAATAAGATCAATGGTTATTAGACTAAATGGGTGTAGACTAAATGATGATAGACAGAGGCTAGACCAACTGGGCAATGGACCAAAATTAATGATGTGTACACCAAATTTATATTGGACAAATCTGGTTTTATTTTAGACCATTTGATGATTAGACGAAATGGAATTAGACCAACTCATGATAGACCAAATCGGTATATGATGATATAAATTGGTGTTAGATCAGAAATAGACCAAATGGCTATTATTAGACGAATTGACTGTAGACCAAATAGTAATTAAACCAAATAACAATATTAGACCAAACAGTAATTGGACGAAATGATGACTAGACCAACTGGTCATTAGACCAACTGATATTAAACAGTCTATTAGAACAACTGGCTGTAGACCAAGTTGTAATAGAGTGTAAACCGATTCGGACGATAGCCTCTTTGAAATGGTTGTTTGAAGGTTAAGTACAGTATAAATTCAAAACTCGTCTTTTAATAGTTCATGAGAAAAAGTACCAACGCACCCTTTCGGCAAAACCGGGGGGGGGGGGGGGGGGCTTTGCACGAAGGGTGGGGTTCCAGTCAACGCGACGCCACCCAACGCTCCCAACTGAACGCACCCTTTCGGCAAAACCGGGGGGGGGGGGGGGGGCTTTGGACGAAGGGTAGTGTTCCCACTAATAAACGCGACGCGCCACCACCCAACCCACCCTTTCGGCACAAGCCACCACATTAAACATGCGCCCATTTATCATAGTTAGTATAATGGATTTTTTATTCCCCTTAAGAGATATTGTACAATATTATGCACGGGTATCTATAGTTCATATTGAAACAGTCTAACATATCAAACTACTGCTATTGTGTTCTTAGTCAAGTTTTTCATTGTCTCTTTTACTGTTAATGTGTACCTTCTTCTTTGATTTCAGGACCGTTGTTTGTGCAGACTTTGAGAACTTGGGCCGATCGTCGTGTCTTGTTGAGAAGTTTTTGTCGAGATTTTCAAACCCTCGTGGACGAACATGTTTGTGCATGTTTGTGTCACTTTTGATGGACTTTCGTAGATTTTCTGGTGCACATTGTAGCTGGTGAATTTCATGATGATAGGTCTCGGTTTTTTGACGTCAGCTGATCCGGATCGTGGAGAGATGCGGTGACTCCGATCTATGTCGACTGGCGTCAGTTGAATGCTCACTTTTTCAGCTACCACTGTCCGCACAAGATCATCGGTGTTCTCATTCGTCGTCTCCGGACTACCGTGAAAAAGCAAGCAGTTTCTCCTGCAGTACTGTTCTTGTTCCTCATTTTTTTTTTCCATGGTCTTCACTTGCATGTGGAGGTTTTTTTTTTTTTTTTTTTTTTTTTTTTTGCGTTGATAGCACGCACTTGCTTTTTGCTTTCATTAAGGCCAAGCTTGATAGCTCCAAACACAGACTGGGTGACCTGCTCAACCATGGCATTCACAAGCTTGCTCTAAGTAGTGTCTTCGGAACAGAGCGGTCACAATGGCCTCTTGGATAGCATGTTGTGGCGCCACTTTTGGTCTCCTGATCCCCTTTTGCTCGCTTGACGGTGCAGCCATATCCCTGTCCGAGTCCATCGCAAATTCCTGAGGCTTCCCGGCGAAGCTCATCCCCCCCCCCCCCCTCCCGGACTCTGGCAAGGGTCTGCTTTTTTCGAGTTTCTGTGGTGCTGTTTTTCTGTCCTCTCGTCTTATGTATAAGTTGGTGATTCACCTCCATTGAGGTGAAGTGATAATCCACATGGAGTCCTGAGTACCAGTCCAACAATCAAAATGTAATCAAGTCTCTCAGATCTCGGCTCCAAAAGGTGAAATTCTAGACGTGAAATTGCCGTACCTCAAATATGCTGGGTTCCGTCCCCTTTTCCTTGGTGCGATAAAGCAAGAGAGGGCGCAAATTTTCTGATTGCGATAATGGAGAGACTGCGCGCCAAATCCTCGGGTGTCACGCCCTCATATGGCTTGCCGCGTACACTGAATCACCGCTACGAGTAAAAAGAGTCCAGAAGGTACACTATATCTCAAATGACGTCAGTCCAGTCCACAGGGCTCTACACGTTGTTATAGAAAGAAAATACGTATCTATTAAGATATAAATTTGGGTACCTTAATCCTTTTCACTAATTTAAGCAACCTGTAAACACATGATAAGCAACCATACTATACATCTCATATACACTCATGAAAAAAAGATAATAAACACGGATGCTCAAAGATCTACACGGTGATCCGGGGAGATCCGGGGACGTCCGGGGAGATCCGGGATTTTGGTATGAAAGTACACACGGTATCAATACGGCATCTACACGGATAAGGCTGGAAGAGCGTGGGGTCTACACGGACAAACACGGCATCTACACGGATCAACACGGCAGCTACACGGACCACCCCGGATTGCTCTGTCAACACGGCAATCCCCGGATGACGCCGGATGTTTTTGACCTCCAAAAGTTGCCGTGTTGGCCTCCCGGCGTCAACACGGATCTCTCCCCGGATCAGATCCGGGGTGGTCCGAGGTGATCCGGGATGTCTATGGGGCATTAGTCACAGATAGAGGGTGCTAGAGATACAGCATGCTCAATTTCAGCTTGGTTAGATTAAACACTTGCATATATTCTAGACTTCATCGCCTCTTTTCCCAGTACACACTTTTTTCAGAGATTTGGCTTTCTTTTCGATATTAAGATTGGTTAGGAGAGTACATGCAAATCAGTGGCGGATTGGGGGGGGGGGGGGGGGGGCACCGGGCCCTCTTTTCTTTTGTAAAACAAAAGAAATACTTGCGCCCACCCCCCTTTTTTGTTTTGTTTTGTAAAGGCGTTTCCCCTTTACGGAATACCGGGATCCACCCCTGTGACCTGACTAATGTATCATTTTAATGGCATAATTTACTATTTGCAGATGAAAAAAAAAAAAAAAAAAAACCCAAAACAAAAACAAAACAAAAACAAACAAAACAGCATTACATAGTGCTTTAAAATAGTTCTAATATCTGAGTTAGCAAGAGAAACAACCAATATAAAAAAATGATCCAGTATAATCGATGTTATATGTGACCATGCATCACAAAACGAACAAAAAGTCGCACCCATTGATTTTACGTGAGGACTCAAAAAAGGTGAAACAGGTCAGCCACTGAAGTCATTATTTGTTTGTCCTTATTTTCTGAAAGAGGTACCATATTTCTACATTATTCTAAAGTTTGGGGTCATAAAATGAATGGGAAAGTGCATCTTCCGCAGTTTTTCTACAACTTTTTTTTTTTTTTTTTGGTAGAGTAGTGAGATCAGGTAGGTCCTAAAGGCCCCTTTTCATTTCTTGATAACCCTTTACAAACTCTTCACTTTCAGGTCTGATAACTTTTAAAGGGATAACGCTACTGCTTTGAAAGTTGGCATTGCTCATGGACTGAAAGTTTAAATACAGCATAATAATTTCAACTCAATCTGATAATCCCTTCATTGTTCTAGCTGCAGTGGTTTACATCTTTGTGTGTGTGTGTGTGTGTGTGTTTGTGTGTTTTGTCCCATTCATCGAACAGCTAGCACAGTTTGGTACAGATGAAACACTTGAATGGACAGACAGACCCTGTACTTCAGAGCCTCTTTTCTCAGTTCACACTTTTCTCGAGTCTCTTTTCTCAGTTCACACTTTTCCAGAGTGTGTGCTTTCTTTCCAATATTCAAGTAGCTTAGTGGATTTCAATTGAGCTGTACATCATTTTAAAGCTTAAAGTCTGCTCTTTCAGAATTTGCCCATAAGTAAAAAACCATGTCTGGCAACTTTTTGTTGGTATTGTGATGCAGGGTCACAAATATTGTTAACCATACATAACGTGAAGAATAGTAATAATAAAAATGTTTCAAGACTAAACCGTGTACAGATATGATCTAATGAGAAAAAAGTGATATCTTGTTAAATTTTAGGCTTAGATGCAAAAATTTCATATGGTAGGATATGCATCAAAAGTTGTATCTTACAAATTTTTAAATCACTGCTTCCAAAGGTAAACATGACCTTAAAGCTTAAAGCTGCTCTTTAAAAATCTGCCCTTAGGTAAAAATCCATATCTGGAGAATTTGTGTGTATAATGTATATTCTGTATTAGAGTAAATCATTCTAAAAATAGAGATGAAATCAAAATTTGAATGGAACTTAAAAAAGAATAACGTTTAACATGCGCCGAAATCAATGAGATTGTTTTAATACCGCCGCCCTGGGATAACATTTTGATTGTGAGGTTTTGTGATACAGCTGACCTTCACTTATGCATCAAAAGTGATATTTTGAACATCTCTAAATCACTGCTCTCGAAAGTAAACCAGACCATTGAGCTTAATGTCTGTTTTTTTTTAATCTGCCCTTAAGTAAAACTCCATATATGGCGACTTTATGTGCATAATGCATATGCTGTATCAAAATAAATTATCCTTATAATAATTACAGTAAAATTGAAATGAAACTTAGAAAGGAGTTAGTTCAACATGCGCCGAAAGTAATTAGATTGTTTTAATACCGTCGTAATGCCTGGGAAATATTATCATTGCATGGCTTTCAGATGGGCTGAAATTAGAATAGGATCTGAGAGTAATAAAAATTAATATACATCATACGGGAGGTCATTCCACTACACCGACACTAACGAGTCATACGATTCACGAGACCGACATTAACATAGATCCATGAGTCATACAGCCCATGTGTTATACGGCTCATGAATCATTCAGATCTTCAGTACGCACAGAAGGCTCAAGAGAGAGACACTATTAAATCAAAGAAAGCTCACGAGACAACACTACACAATAAAAAACCTACAAGGCTGTCAGTACAAAAAGAGGTCCACGAGACCGACAGTTCGCAAAGGGAGGCTCATGAGACCGACAAGAGTCAAAGAAAGCTCACGAGACCGACAGGATGAACAGCGCCATCTACATGTCAATTACAAATAATGTACTTGTCCAGGGCTCACACCTGCAAATAAAAATGGACTGTCCCAGACCCCTTCACAAATTCGTAACAAAGACACCAAAATAAATGAATAAAAAAAAAAAAACAATTACAAATCAATGATGTAGTTTGGCAAAAATCTGAATAGCTGTAGATATTGAGTATGAATTCCTATACAAACTGCATTTTGGTTGGAAGAATGATAAAAGCTTTTCTGATGGAATTTGAGGGGACTATAAGTCATTAGGTACGTGTACAGAAAATAGGTGATTTTTTTGAGTGATAAGAACTGTTTGCGGACCCTTGGACAGAATTTGAGCCGAAAAATCCACCCTGGAAATTTGGTGGATGAAAGGATATATCTCCCTTATCCAGGTTAGTGAAGCTAAAACACCTCAATTCTCCCAGTTATTTTACAGATTTTTTTGAAATTTGAATTTTAACACACGCCTCTATGGGGAATTATTTACCCGTGTGAGCCCTATAGAGAATGCACGCAATGCACACAAGTCTATGGGAAGTATTCATCCCATACAAGCTCAGCTGGTTCATGTTGATCTATTGTGTCAGATCTCTTCCTCCCTCCCCCCTCTCCTTCCTACCCCCCCCCCCCCCCACCCTGCTTGGCCACAATTTGTTTTCTTATTATGTTGTTGTGGTACTAGATCTTTGTACATAGCAGTCATCAGTATGACATAACTTTGAATGTAACTTTTAATGTATTTCTTTGTTTTGGCTACCACTGAAACAGCTCAAAATACATAGAGTTAGTCTGTTGGACAAGACAAAATCTTTTAAAGTACTTTGTAGGCAATAAGGTGAGGATGACACCCCCATAATCAAGGATAACTACCTGCATCTATGTATTCATCTTATGAAGAACTGATCAACACTGCAATATTTATTTCAGGAAAAAAAAAACAAAAACCAAAGGGCATGATTTTCAAAAGAAGCTTTATAACCCTTGAATGTGTAATTTCTCATATGATGTAGGGGCAAATAATCATAAAAAACACATTCATGATGTTAAAAAAACAAATAAGAAATATGACCTCCACTATAGGGCTCACACCTGTAAATAAATTGAACTGTCCCAGACCCCTTCACAAATTCGTACCAAAGGTACCAAAATGAATGAAGAAAAAAAAATAATTGAAAATCAATGATGTAGTTTGGCAAAAATCTGAATAGCTGTAGATATTGAGTATGAATTCCTCTACAAACTGCATTTTGGTTGGAAGATGAAAACTTTTCTGATGGAATTTGAGGGGACTATAATCCATTGGGTACGTGTACGGAAAATAGGTGATTTTTTGAGTGACAAGAACTCGTAGTCTGGCTTTGCGGACCCTTGGACAGAATTTGAGCTAAAATCCACCCTGGAAATTGATGGATGAACGGATATATCTCACTTATCCAGGTTAGTGAACCTGAAACACCTCATTTCTCCCAGTTATTTTACAGAAATTTCTGAAATTTGAATGTCAACACACGTCTCAATGGGGAATTATTGACCCGTGTGAGCCCTACAGGGTCTTCGATGAAGGGGAAAATTACATATTGCAATTTTGTCATGCTATCAAGCGAGAGATTGTAGCGTATTAAACAGCACCATCTACATATCAACGGCATCAAGTATGCAGTCCTACCAGTGTGGCTTTTAGAGGGCAGTCCTGCCACACTACGCGGAGCAACATTGTCTCCATTTTTTATTGTCCTCTTTATTCCAGTCTACTATCTAAAATATGACAATTTTTAATAGCAGAGGACAAGAATGATGTTTGGCTACATTTAAGATGTCATCGTACTATTTTTAGAAGACTTAGACGATTTCTACGTAGTCGTTGAACAGGATTTACATTTTTTTTCCTATTCTTTATCGCTTCTCAATTAAATTAAGGAGGCCTTATTAGACTATCCGCCTGCTATATACCTACCTACTTAGAGTGCAAGTTTTAATTTTCTATATGTAACTGTAATGTAGGCCTACATGACATTCAACCGATGAAAACGTTTTGTATCGCAGCGGTTCACCTCGAGTTTTGGCTTGTGTTTATGAGATTATACCCCTCAAAATAGTCCATTGTTCATGAGTAATAATGGGTGTTTCTTGTTCTTCTGAATCATTAACGCTACGTTAAAAGACGACTACATCATTAAATTTACATCATTAATTTTCTTGTGAATTTACACTATTAAAGTCAACACCATTGCAGAATGGAATGCCTACTCGGCCGTAATCGCGTATTTTCCTAAAGTCGATTTGATCGATTTTCAGGTTTTGAGAGTTTTGTGTGTTTTCTCTCGCGATCTTTCAAGTGGGCCAAAATGAGTTGTGATTTGGTACGGAAAGTATTTTTGTTTAAAGTACTTTTGGCAAAGTTCAAAGGGAGAGAGGGCGATTAATCTGGCAGAACTGCGTACGGCGAAATACGAAATTAATTTTCCGATGTCAATCACTCAGAAATGCGTAAATCAATTTACGACAACGCTTGGACCATTTACTGTTTCTAATTCCAGCACGGAAATGGCATATCCTATGCATGCGCGTGCGCGACCGCGGTAATACCGAACCTGCTGGGCGTAGTTTTGAAGACAACTGAAATATTGCAGTTAGATGTTGACGACTCTAAAGCAATGTATCCAAAATCAGTGACCCTCAACTCTAGGATGGAATTGCCACTTTCTTTCCCTTCGTAGACTGACAGGCTTCAAAACAGGTGTGTATGCGGTCCTCCTTACGATTAATTTTTGCTGCAAGCCGGGGTGTGTGGTGTTTTTTTTTTAAGTCTATAACGTTTCTAGATCTAACAAACGTTATAGCTTGCACCTTGTCTGACATCTCGTTCCAGTCAATTTCTGACCTACCTATGTAACTGCAGCACTTGACCATACAACTGTAGTTAGTGTAGGGCCTACTTGAAATCAATGTACTGTGCGGTAGGCCTCGCTATAAACAAAGTTAATGTGACACTTCCCTGCTGGTTAAGTTTGCCTGTAATCATATATGAGACCCTGCACCTCAAAACAAACAAAAAGTCGCCAGACATGAATTTTTAGTGAAGGCCATATTCTGAAAGAGCAGACTTTAAACTTTAAAATGATGTATAACTCAAATCAAATGGACTCTCCTAACCTATCTAAATATTGGAAAGAAAGCACAAACTCAGGAAAAGTTTGAACTGAGAAAAGAGGCTCTGAAGTTCAGTGTCTATTCAAGCGCTGAATCTTTACCAAACCGTGCTAGCTGTGTGATGAATGGGACAAAAAATAGGAAGTAAACCACCAGAGTAATAACAATGAAGGAATTATCAGATTAAATTGAAATTGAGCATGCCTCATTAAAATATTCTGTCCATAATTAATGCCAACTTTCAAAGCACTAGCACTATCCTTTCAAAAGATATTAGAGTTGAAAGTGAAGAGTGTGGACAAGGTTTTTCAGAAATGAAAAAAGGGATTCTAAAGACACACCTAATCACATTATTCTACCAAAAATGTTCGAGATAAACTGCTAAAAAACACACTTTCCTGCCCGTTTTCTGATACCAAATTTTAGCATAATGTAAAAGAAGACCCGCTCTTTCAGAAAATATGAAAAAGTCAAGTTCGGCTAGGTTGACCCATTTCACTTATTTTCAGTCCTCACGCAAAATCAGTGTGTGCGACTTTATGTTCGTTTTGAGGTGCACGGTCACATAATATATACCGGGTGTCCCCCAAAAAGCTGAACGGTGGATTGTCAGTACCTTGCGTTCTAAAAGTGATACATTTTTTGACATCATTAGAAAGAGCATCTTCTGCACAAGACAATGATACCAAAATCATTAAATTTGGTTCAGTACTTTTTATTCTACGCTAATTTCTGACAACGCAGTCATCTTCAAATTTCGCCGGATTTTTACGACTTATGAGATAATAATTTGAGCGCGACACGCGATCCATACGGTGAATATTGTGTAAGCTCGGTGATCTATGTCAAGAAAAGATACAGCTTTCACATTGAGCATGGGCCAGGAAAAAAAAAACCAGTGTGTGTGTTTGTCTGTGTGTGTGTGCTCGCACCCAATATGAAAGCGTTATCTTTTGTTGACATAGATCAACGAGCTTACACAATCCACCGTATGGAACGCGTGTCGCACCCAAATTATTATCTCATAAGTCGCAAAAAATTGAAAATGACTGCTTTTACAGAAATTGGCGTATAATAAAAAGTACTGAACCAAATTTAATGATTTTGGTATCATGGTCTTCTGCAGAAGATGCTCTTTCTAATGATGTCAAAAAATATATCACTTTTAGAACGAAAGGTACTGAAAATTCACCGTTCTTCTTTTTTTGGGGACACCCGGTATTATATATATATATATATATATATATATATATATATATATATATATATATAAATTCGAATCGGTCATCGAAGCACTGTGCCGAGGGAAGGACAAGAAAACTAAATATCGAAAGATTACCTCCTTGTATCTCATTTATCTTATCACCAAATCCCTTGAAATTTCTCATATATATATATATATATAATATATATATTATGGAAATATCATTCTTCATACGATTTTTCAAGCAAAAATGTTGATGTATCTTTTGAGATAAATATGTCTCTTTTTCTATTTGAGTCGTCCGATTTTTGTGGATAAAAGTCTGCGTTTGCATGAATATGCTTCTGATTTATAAATATATTGCCAGTCTGTATACACCAGAGTCACTACGAAATTAGTAGTTAGGCGAAAATAAGAGCAAAAAGACAACCGAATTTAAGAGAAAATACTTGATATGCACAATTTTATCATCCTCCTGCGCCAGGTAAGTTTCGTAGTTATTTTCACAGGTTTATTCTCAATAAAATAAAAAATAACCAGCATTTCGAGTTAAAGAAATTTTCTTCTTGAATATGTAGTGTAGATTTAACCATTTTGATTGCTTCTAATGTGAGATATTGTGATTGTCCTGCAACACTTCCACAGCGGTTTTGTTCACACACGCTGTCTACATCAAAGTAAATGAGGCTTAGAAGTCAAATGCTTTTAGCGAGTTAATTGCACCGTATCGCCGTGCCTTAGTCTTTAAGTCTTCAATACAAAGAATGTAAATAAAAATATTAAATCTTATAAATCTATTTAAAAGCTAAGTCATTACCATTTTTAGGCCTTACAAATAGACGAATGATATGTGATCTATATCATACAGGTCTAGTGCCTTTCTGTAAGGCATTTTAGGCATTACGTTGTCGTTAGATCTACTGGATCCCCAATGGACAGTCTAGCCCTAGATTTACACCCTACCTAAATAAAGATCTAGAGTCTAGACTAGATACTAATTTCCAATGATTTTAGTCTGTTAGCTCTTAATGTGTCACGTTCGCACGCCCAACTCGCTCGACGGCGAGCGTGCCAACTTCCAAATGCGCAGTATAATGAAAGCGTTTGTTTGTTTGTTTGTTTTTAGTTTTGTTTTTTTTTTGCGCTTCCAGTCAATTCCCATAAAGCTTCTCTTTTATGTGGTGACTGACTAACAAACAGTGTTCTCCACTGAATTTGCGCCTAGATTCCAAGATTCTGTCATTGTTTATTGTGCAAAAGTCTTTACTGATTTTACTGACTTTACTAGTAGCTTCTGGTCGTTTGAAAGAAAAGAAACATGACCAAAACTGTGATAAAGAAAATTTTCATGAGAATATAATAAATGCATGCTTGAAAGCTGCCATTGTAACATTTGACAAAGACATTTCAGAAGCAAAGAGCAAACTGATACCTGGCTTGAATGAATATGTTGACCCATTTTTAATGCATTTGTTGGCAAAATATGTGGGTTGAAAATGGACGTCCACGAGGGGATCAGTTGTTTGAGATTAGAAAGAAATGAAGGGCTGATTATCATAAAGCTCTAAAAACAATACTGAAAGAGTCTGAATCGATGAAAAGTGATAAAATTGCTGCGAATGTAGCAACTGGAAATTCGAAAAAAAAAATGTGGAAAAAGATTTAAAAGAATATGCTACGGATCCACGAACAGTGCTAAGAATGTGAAAAGATATCTAAATGTAGTTGATGGAAAGCAGGTGAAAGAGGATACTGCTGAAATTTGAGAATATGCGTATTAGTGTTTCTTTTGATGAGAGTGAAATGATTATTCTCCAAAACAATATTGATAGTTTGCTAAATGAAAAATGCAAGTGTGATTCATGAATTAATGGTAATAATGTTATATCAGCAGCTGGAGTGTCCAATGCTACGAAAAAGCTTAACAAGTCTAAGAAGGATGATATCACTGGAGTCATGTCAAATCATTTTATTTATTGTAACAATGTTGTAAGAGGATATGTTACTTTGTTGTTTACTGCAATGACTAGACATGGATATACTCCTGAAAATATACTTAGAAACTCAATGGTCCCTGTTCAAAGGGAAGGGAAATCTTGGAAACTCTTGTTATTTTCGTGCAATAACTTTGAGTAGTAAAATTGGAAAAATTGTAGAATTAGTCATAATGAACAGAGACCTAGAACATTTGTGCACATGTGATCTACAGTTCGGGTTCAAAGAAGGGATATCTACGACGATGTGCACAGGTATGGTAAAAGAAACAGTTTCATATGTTGTTTATGTTAAGGGTAATGTTTATGGTCTTGTGTTGGATGCCAACAAAGTTTTTGACAGAGTCATTTTGTCAGATAATTTGAAATCATGTTACACAAAGGTGTGTGTAAAAGTTCTCCCAGTTGTTGCTAATTATGTATTTAGATCAGAATATTAGCCGCAAATAGATTAAAGTTTATTGTGATTTTTTGCATGGTTTTTGGTGGCGTTAAACAAGGTGATATGTTGACTGTGGACTCTATAACTAGTGGGTTGTATGGCTTGTGGGTGTCGATCTCGTGCAGTGTACCCTCCAACTGTTTGTATATTTTGGAACTAACACCAAATCCGTTGTCAGAAGAAACAGCTGCAAGAAACTCTGCAGATATGCTCTTTTGGATTGTATTGATGTGGTGCAGTATTAAAAAAAGAAAACGAGACACACCCGCATACTCAAGGGCACGGATTTGCACAGCTTCTAATCGTGTCCGTAAAAGCTGTACAGTTACACACTGCCATCATCACGTTCACAAATTGTGGTCGGTGATAATGACCCCAAAGCCAGTTGGGCTTGTGCTATGATCATGTTTCTAACTGCATGTTACTATGATGATAACGACAATGCTTTGAATATTGAGGGCGCTCTCAACACTATGTCGCTGTAAGCCTCTTTATTATTTCTCAAATTTTAAGACTAAGTCCACGGTTGTTGCGAGGTGACCAAATCTCAGGAGATTATTATTATTTTTTTTTTTTTTATATGCCATAGTTGTTGTGGATGGAACAATAACGCCCCAGATAAGCACCTTCATAGTGAAAATTCTTGGAACATTTCGTGTCAACTGGCCAAGAAGTTGCGAGTATTCAAGTAACAGTCCCAAACATTCTAGTTTCTGTAATGCAGCCAATTGAGTATATGAATATAAGAACGACCCAAGTCCAATTTTTGGCCAAATTCAGTTTGACATGGGAAATTGTAGCTTACGCATGGACTCATCTTGTGTATAAATGATAAATCCAAATTACCCCCGGAAGTGCCTGAAATAAATGAGTTAAATCTTATATGAATGTAAGAATGAAGGACTTAGGTCATTCTTACATTCATATTATAGCGCCCTCTCTCGTCCTTCTCTCATCTCTATAGCAAAATATCATGTATATGAATCAAAGAACGACCCAAGTCCATATGAATCAAAAAACGACCCAAGTCCATCACACAAAACGGCCTCTCCACAATTAATGTTAATGTTAATCGTCATAATAATATATGTTCTAATTTGTTGTACAATGTTGCTTTCCCATCACAGCTAAATAGAATATTATTGGACAAACAAAAAAGATATGAAGTTTTTTTTTTAGTTTACTCGAAATGGTCTTCCATGGACTTGGGTCGTTCTTATATTCATTATCAGCATTATCAGCATATTCAATTATCAGCATGCGCCCGATAACACTTTACAGTAACAGCATGGCTACGTCATCAGTGTCGCCGCCTTCGGCCCCGGCCTCCGGCCCGGGTGGTAACGCCAAACACGCACTGGACCTCTACTCAGACGTTCACCTTATGTTTTAGTCAATTTGAATCCCGCCTAATAGACGATCGAATCAAGGTCATTGAATCCTTTTGGACAGAAAACTAGGTGAAGTGTGTGAGAAGCTCAGAGAGCATGAATTTGAGATTGATGGACTCAAAAAGGAAAATGATACTCTGTGTAGGCAACTGGATGAACTAGAAAGTCGATCAAGGAAAAAAAAATGTGTTGTTTGGCCTTCCAGAAGCTGAACAGAAAGACTGCCTGAAAACAGTATCTTAGTTTCTACAGTTTGTTTGGAGTTTCTGCTGCAGACATTTCCGCAATAGAGATATGACACCGTACCCCTACATGGCCAAGTCCTTACCAGAAGGCAGCCCAGACCCATCTCAGGGGATACATGTTGGATTTGCGAAATTCGTCGGGAAGGAACGTTTTAGAAGGTCATGCATCCAAAAACTGAAGGAATGTAGGTCTGAATACCACGGGAAAAACAAAATCTTCTTTGCAGAGGATTTTTTTTTCGAAAAGGATCATTCAGCTGCGAAAGAGAAAGCAAGAGAAATTCCAGAGTCTCAAAAGAGAAGGCAAAAAGCCCCTTTTTTGCCTACCCGGACAAGCTCAGATACAGAGATCCAGTCACTAGAAGGGAAGTTTCAGCTGATTAGCTGGCGAGTTGTTACCTACTGGGTTTGTATGGAGGGCAGTGTTTTCTACATGAAGTTCAGATAATAACAAGAAACTAAAGACATGAGAAAAAGGTCTCATTTTGATCTTTTGAAATTAATCATCACTCTCAGATAGGTTTTGTTTTTTATACAATTACATGAAACTGTTCAATTCATGAGTAATTATCAAAATAACATTCAGGTATTAAGTATGATTCAGGCTTCTGTTATGTTATTCTTGATGGTTATTAGTTTAAAGTTTTTAATGAGTAATTGAAGTTAGATAAATCACCTGGCTTGGATTGATTACCAGTGGAGTTTTATAATATCAAATTTTGGCCTGACATGTGTGATATGTTATTAGAATCCTACAATTATTCAATGGAAAATGGTTTTGATGTCTAACTCTAAAAAAATAAAGGAGTCATAATGTTAATTCCCAAAAAGGAGAGAGGCATATTATATTTGAAGAATTATAGTCTTTGAGGCGGCTTTTCATTTTTTGAAATCCTTTGCACACTCTTCACACTTTCAATTTTGATAACTTTTGAAAGGATGACGCTACTGCTTTGAAAGTTAGCATTAATCATGCGCACATTGTGTTAATAGAACATAGAACCCTACATTTTCATTGCTCCGTTCGTTTACATGCTGTGTTTTGTCTATTTCATGGTACGGCTAGAACGGCTTGGTAAAGATTAAGCGCCTGCATTGACCATGTTCTTTAGAGCGTCTTTTCTCACGTCACACTTTTCAAGAGTGTGTGCTTTCTTTCCGGTATTCAATTCAATTCAATTCAATTCAATTCATGCTTTATTTCATTTTTCGAAAAGAACATAAACATTTCACTTTCTTTGGTAACAGAGAATAAGGTTGCATAGTGAAAACAAAGTAAATTGAGAAAAATATAATCGAGGAACCTTGGAATAAGAAATACGTTGTAATGAAAATTGACTGAAGTGATAAAGACGATATAATACGTGTGATGCGCCTTGAACAAGGCTAATACCAATAAAGAGGTCCGCAGCAAGTTATCGCTCTCAGATCAAGACATGGCTTCCCAATCGTGGTCTTTTGCAACATTGTTGTGATGGTTTGGGTGCGATCTGCCAGGAATGGAGCGGAACATTTTGATTGTCATGATGTGGTGATTGGGTTGAGTCGTGACAAATTGGGACCTTGTCCGGGAAAATGAACAGACAAGCCGTTTTCTTTCGCATGTTCCATGCGGATTGTGGTGAGGACTCTCACGTCTGGTTGTACACGTGTGCTGTAAGTACGTAGTGTATAACGTCGATGGTGTATAGGCTCATGTCGTATCGGGCCTATGTACCTGCTTGCATGTAGGTTCTGATAGGCCTCATGCGTTTTGGTGAGGATTCTCACGTTTGGCTGTACACGTTTGTTTTTAGTATGTAGACAAGTGTATAGCGTCGATGACAGGCTTATGTATTGGGCCTGCATTGCTTGCATGTTGGTTTTGACAGGCCACATGCGTTTTGGTGAAGATTTTCACGTTTGGTTGTGCACATTTATTGTGTATAACATTTATGCTGCGTAGGCTTTGGCAGTCATTGACTGTGTTTGTAGTTTTTAGACTACATTTTGTGTGAAGGCCTAGTGCAGATTTTGGATGAGGATTCTCACGTTTGGTTGTGCACGTTGTGTATAACATTTATGCTGCGTAGGCTTTGGCAGTCATTGACTGTGTTTGTAGTTTTCAGACTACATTTTGTGTGAAGGCCTAGTGCAGATTTTGGTGAGGATTCTCACGTTTTGTAACGTTTGTCGTTTTTGCATGAAGGTCTTGTGTAGACCGATTTGGATGAGGATTCTCACGTTCAGTTGTGTGCGTATATAGTGCATAGCGTGGGTATTGCGCATTGGTCTCGCACGTGTTTTGTAGTCGCAGACGGTCGGTCTAGCGCGTCGTGTGTAGGGCTAGTGCAGTTTGTGAGTGTGCGTATGCTGGATGTGTATGTGTGGGGGCTTGCGTACACATTGGCTACGGGTCACGCCGAATTTTTTGGAAGATTAGCCTCGGTTAAAGGCTTTAATATATTTTCCTTGGTTTGCACAATCGTGCTATGTGGTCGTTTGTAGTGAGTGTGTATACTCATTCTATGTCCTTAGATCACATGCTAATGTGATGCCGTGGTGTTCTGATTGTATGCCTGATTCAAAGGCTTAGGGATTTTGATGTTTTCTGCTTATCGCAGAAAATTTTTGCCTGTTCTGCGCGTGTGACTGGGTTCATGCGTACATGTGTACTCATATGCAGTGCATTTCTTTTGTTAAAGGCTTTGTAGTTTTGTGAGGATTTGTGACTTCTTGCAAGTTTTGATATTCCCACAATGGCTGATGTCGTGCAGAGCTTTGTTGATGAACCCACTCAGGAAGGTTTTAATAACCTGAGGAAGGCAGAACTGATGGAAGTTGCTCGAATTTTAGAAATCCCGATCAAAACATCGGATCGAAAAGCAGCGATCAAGGACACAATTTCGGAGTTTTTTACCAATACTGGTATCTGGCCTGCCTCTTTGTCAGAGGATGAAGCAGGGACAGATGATGGTGAAATTATCACACCTTTGGTAACCCCTGCAGAAAGTGAATTGAAGAAAATTGAGATCCAGCTTCGGATGAAGCAGCTGGAAGTCGAGGCAAAGAAAATAGAACTCGAAATCAAGTCAGTCGATGCAAAATCAAATGAACCTTCTTCCGGCAGTTCAGCAAAGTCATCAAAATTTGATGCATTAAGGCAATCTCAATTGGTGCCGAAATTTCGTGAAGACCGGGTAGAAGAGTTTTTCCAGCACTTTGAAAAAGTGGCTGTGAGTTTAGAATGGCCCAAGGAAGTGTGGCCGACATTG
The DNA here is from genome assembly GCF_964275005.1 of Diadema setosum. Taxonomy (NCBI): domain Eukaryota; kingdom Metazoa; phylum Echinodermata; class Echinoidea; order Diadematoida; family Diadematidae; genus Diadema; species Diadema setosum. Next base: position 36,466,457 of record NC_092687.1, read on the forward strand.
ATACAGAGCTCGCTGGTAGGGAAGGCCCAAGAGGTCTATGCGTCTCTCACTATCCAAGAGTGTTCTGACTATGAGAATTTGAAGAGTTCCGTGTTAAGGGCGTACGAGTTGGTGCCGGAAGCCCACAGGCAACTGTTTCGGAATTATAGGAGAAGGGATGATCAGACATTTGTTGATTTTGTGCGACACAAGCAGACCCATTTTGAACACTGGTTAAGGTCGTCTGGTGTTGATGATTTCCACAAACTGAAAGAGTTGGTATTGTTAGAGGAGGTGAAGAGGTGTGTTCAGGCAGATCAGCGGCAGTACCTGGAGGAAAGGGAAGTGAATGGTGCCAGGAGAGCTGCTGTCCTCCTTGATGAGTATGTGCTTACCCACAAGGGTACTTTCAAACTTTCTTCAAGCAAGAAAGGAGGCCAGGGTGTGCCAAGAAAAGGAGCTGTTGCTCCAAGCATTCCCAAGCCCGATCTTGATCAAAAGCCGAACAAGGCTTGCTTCTATTGCAAGAAGGACGGACATGTGATGTCAGCTTGCTGGAAGTTGAAGAAGAAGCGAGAAAAAGAGGGGATTAGCAACCCCAAAGCATTGCCAGATGCTTTAGCTATCACTCGCACAGAACATCTGCCATCGTTTGAACGGGTGGCAAAGAATTACAAACCTTTCATATCTTCAGGGTATGTTAGTTTGACACCTGATAGTGAGCAGGTTCAGGTTCACATTTTGAGGGATACAGGAGCATCACAGAGTCTCCTGTGTGCAAATACATTGCCATTTTCGGTTGAATCTTCTGCGGATTCAGAAGTGTTATTTCTTAATGGTGGTCAACATAGGAAGACGTGTTTTTGAGGAGCTCCCAAGTGACACTCGGTATATGCGGATTCAGTTTTGCCTGTTGTGAGTTTTTTACATCAAATGACGGCGTTTTTGACTAAGAATCTAGTTATCTGATTGACATCTGCATTAAGTGCTTCTACTTCGCGTATAGTGCGATTATTTCACTCATTTTCGCTGTTTTGGGAAGATATTTTGCTTGAGACTATTCAAACAAAACTTACCTGGTGCGTATGCCACGCATCCTTCCTGCGTACTCTTCCATCACTACCACATCGCGCATAGCAACCATCCCTTTATTTCGCGCTTAGTGTTAAGAGCTTTTGTGACATCATCAAAAGATGCCTCCGAAGAAGAAATCTGCTGAGGAAGTGGATCTCAGCGCGTTGAGAGATGAAGTAGCAAATCTCTCACGTATTCTCAACGGCAAATTTTCTCAACTGGAGAAAGCGGTCTCGGAGGTCAAGGAGGGCCAGCAAGGCATATTGAACTCTATTACTTTTCTAAATGCCAAATTCGAGGAGATGAAAAAGACCACCGAGCGACTGGAGGGAGAAAATCACGAGCTCAAACAAAAAAAAAAAAATCAGCAGCTGGAGGGAAGAGTGGACGATCTGACTCACCAAATTAATGACCTTGATCAGTACCACCGTCGGGTCAACCTTGAAATCGCCGGCGTGCCGGAAGAAAAGGGTGAAAACCCTGAAAAGATCGTCTTAAAGATTGCTCAAAAGATCACCGAAGATGTGAGCGCTGGCGACATCGACATTGCTCATCGAATAGGAAAAGAGGATGATCAGCGGGGACCACGGCCGATAATCGTGAGATTCACCAACCGACGCTCACGAAACATGATCTACGACGGCCGAAGAAAGCTACAGCACTTCACCACGAAAGATTTCGGGCTCCGCAGCAGCTCTAAGGGCAACGGACGGATCTACGTCAACGAAAACCTTGTCGCGTCCACCAGGGAGCTGCTGAAGGAAACTAACAGAGCAAGGAGGCTGGCCGGATACAAGTACCTGTGGACCCACAACGGGCGAATCTACGTGAAGAAAAACGACGGAGGCGCAATCAGTGTCATCAACAGGAAAGAGGACCTGTCAAAGCTACAGTAAATATACGAATTATACCTCTGTTTGTTGTCTACCACTATGATCCTTCCGCTAAATGCTGGATAACAATATTTTTCCTTTTAATCTCTTAACAGATGATGACTTTGTTACTTTATTTCAAAAAGACCGAAATGTACCTGCTAGAAACACCAAGTTTGATAGGACTGCAACTAGAATCTTAGCCGACAATCTAGACGAACTTAACATTGAGTTTAACAGCCACGATGAAGCGTGTCAACTTGCTCAATCGCCATACTTTACAGAAGCTACCCTTAGAGAATATCTACGAATACTAGAACGAGACGAATTATTTTGTTTCCATTTGAATATAAGAAGTGCTAATCGAAACTTTGAAAAGCTTCGCTTATTTCTTGATAATATTGATTTGCCCATGTTACCTATCATAGGCCTCTCTGAAACGTGGTCTGTTGAAACTCCAGCGTCAGGTCCAATTAATGTTCTTGCTGATTATGATATTGTCATTAACAACAGATCAAATAGACCAGGTGGTGGAGTAGCTATATATGTTCCCCGAATATATGATTACGCTATAAAGGAAGAACTGAAATATATGAATGATGTAATAGAATCATTATTTATTGAAATTTCAGTCTGTAAGGGCAAAAACATTCTGCTTGGAGTTATATACAGACCTCCTCAATCTAATTATGATGATTTTATGAATATTATGAACGATGTTTGTCGAAACGATGCATTCCACAACAAGGATTGCATCATCATGGGTGATTTCAATATAAATCTTTTGTCAAGCAGTAATGCTGCCTGTGATAACTTCCTTGATAACATTTTACAAGCCTCATTTCTGCCTCTTATTTCTAAACCAACAAGAATTACTGGTCATTCTGCTACTCTTATTGATAACATTTTTGCTAACCTTAAACCTTTTCCAAAATCTGGCATAGTGGTGAGCGATATATCAGACCAGTTTATGATATTTTGTCACTTTGATATTGGACCAAGGAGTCAAAGTACAATTCAAAGGCATGTATTTCGTCGTAAATTCACCCCTGAAAACATCGCTCTAGTTCAAGAAAAACTTCAATCTGTGGACTGGTCAATTGTGTATGACGCAAATGAAAATATTGACCAAGCATATGATAATTTTCTTTATCTTTTGAATAATTGCCTAGGTGCATGCATTCCATTAAGGAAATGTCGTACTCAGGATTACAAACGAATCCCCAAGCAACAATGGGTTTCCAAAACACTCTTACGCTCAATAAATCGCAAGAGTACTTTATATGTTAATTTTATCAAAAACCGTGACGAAACCTCTCGAATGAAATATATCTCATACAAAAATATTCTTACCAATACAGTCAGATTAGCTAAAAAGAAATATTTTGCGGACCAATTGAGTCAATTCAAATGTGATATCAAGAACACTTGGAAAGTAATAAATACCGTTTTGAATAGAGGGAAGGCTGTAAATCTCATTTCTAAAGTTCAAGTTGATAATACTATCATTGAAGACAAGTCTGAAATTGCCGAGATTTTTAACTCATACTTTTCAAAAATAGGTTCAAAATTAGCACAAACTATCACTCCAAGTGATAAATCATTTTACGAATTTCTTTCCTCACCAAACGACTACTCAATTTTTTTCAAGCCAATTGACAGGCAAGAATTAATCAAAATTGTACTTCAGCTCAAAGCAAACAAAGCCCCTGGCTATGATGACATTGGCAATGTCCTTATCAAAGACATTATACATTGTATAGCAGATCCTTTATTGTTTTTATATAACCTTTCACTACAATCTGGTCAAGTACCATCTAAAATGAAACTCGCAAAGGTGACTCCAATATTCAAGAAAGGAGACAAATTATGTATCAGCAACTATCGCCCAATATCTTTGTTAACTTCGTTATCAAAAATCTTAGAGAAAATTGTTCATTCAAGGACTACTACCTTCCTTGAATCTCACAACATCATATCTGACTCCCAATTTGGCTTTAGAGAAAAACATAACACAACTCATGCCATTCTAAGTTTAATAAATACCATTTCAGCTTCAATCGAAAAATCCTGTCATACTATCGGTTTGTTCTTAGATTTTTCTAAAGCATTCGATACTATAAATCACGACATTCTGTTATACAAACTTGCGCACTATGGTATTAGAGGTAAGGCTCTGGAATGGTTCGAAAGTTATCTTTCTGGAAGAAAGCAATTCGTTACCATTGATGGATATAATTCGTCTACGGTACCAATCACGTGTGGAGTTCCCCAAGGAAGCCTTCTTGGTCCACTGTTATTCTCTATTTATGTAAATGACATTCGATGTTCTTCGAGTGTTCTCTCTTTTATCCTTTTTTGCTGATGATTCAAACATATTCTATACTCACAGTGATCCTAATAAGTTAGTAGAAGTTTTAAATGTAGAACTTACACATGTAACAAATTGGATAAAAGCAAATAAATTATCTTTAAATAAACAAAAAACCAATTACATGTTATTTAGTAACTCTGTTAAACAACTTCCTGACCAAGTGATATTTGATAATTCTGTCATTAAAGAAGTCAAGACTACAAAATTTCTCGGTATTACAATTGACAATAAGCTAACTTGGAATTGTCATATTGATAATATTTGTAAGATAGTGTCAAGAAATAATGGCATTATTAATCACGTTAAACGGATTCTCCCCAAGTCAGTGCTTCTTATGTTATATTCAACTCTTATTCTTCCTTACCTTAATTATGGCGTAATGGCATGGGGAAATGCAATACAAACAAAAATGGACAGGGTACTTCTCTTGCAGAAAAGAGCGATGCGTTTAATATGCAATACCGCTTATAGATCACACACTGATGTCTTGTTTAAAGAAAACCGTATTCTTAAGATTACTGATTTATATCGTCTTCAGCTGGGTTGTTTTATGTACAATGTAGAAATTAACGCTACCCCTGCTGTATTTAAGGAAATGTTTCGAAAAAATAATGTTATACATAATTACTCAACAAGGAATGCGAATGATTATCATCTTCCTAAAAATAGAACTAGTTTTGGTAACAGAAATTTCATGTTTACTGGTCCTAAGCTTTGGAAAACCTTTGATCGTTCACTAAAACAAGCTCAGAGCTTGAATAGCTTTAAGTATAAGCTTAAAACTTTGTTTCTTGATAAGTATTGATAAACAGTTTTATGGTAATAAAACGTATATGTATACTTCAATCAATGTTTTCTAGAAGTACTTTCATTAAGTATACTCGGAAGGTTATCTTCTGTTTCATTCATTATTCTAATGGTATATAGTGCACACTGTAAACACTTTATACATAAACCTGTGCTTTGTAACATATACATGACTTATTGTATATCCATAGTACGGTTCATAATTGTGCCCTTGTAAATAGTGTATATATGGTGTTTTTGTTATTCCACTCAGCCTCATCTTTGATACTATTTTGTCTATAATATGTAGGGGGACTACATTTAACAAGCAGTGATTCTAAGTAGTCCCCTCCACATTTGTACATGGTGTGATTTTATCTCAGAATATCACGATATTTTGTATATACATGTTATATACTCTGTATAGTATTGATATTATATCCACTATGTGTTATACCCTGTATATTTTATCATATAATGTTCACTATGTGGAATATGAATAAATTTCATTTCATTTCATTTCTTTCATTTCAAGTGTTTGTGAGGGGAGTTGAAGGTGGGAGTGTCCGAGTGCCTCTTCATAATATCGAATTGAAGAGCGATCTTGTCAGTGGCTCAGTTGTAGTAGGTATTTTGCCTACATTGCCAGTCGAAGGTATCACCTTATTGCTCGGCAATGATATCGCTGGAGAGAAGGTTTTGCCTCACTTTCTCCCAAGTAAGACACCCGTGGTTGACGAAGACACAAAGAAATTGGTTCAGGATATGCCTGATGTGTTTCCCTCATGTGCTGTTACCAGGTCAATGGCTCGTGAACTGGAGAAAGAGGAACAAGAGGATATCTTTGCTGATACTTTCTTCTCTAGACTTGAAGAGTCTAGCAGCAGTGATGATGCACATATGGACCATGGTCAAATGTCAGAGATTTCTCGTCAGAGTCTGGTTGAATTGCAGGGCAAAGACCCTGAAATAGTGCGTCTTGTACAGTCACTTGTACCTGAGGATGAGGAAGTGAATGAAACTGTGAAGTTTTACAAGAGGGATGGTATCTTGATGAGGAGGTGGCGCCCTCCTGATGCCACAAGTGATGAGGATTTTCGAGATATTCATCAAGTAGTGGTACCAAAGATGTATCGGAAGGAGATCATATTTCTTGCCCATGAAGCACCATTGGCAGGTCATTTGGGGATCAACAAAACCCAAGAGGAGGTGCTTCGATATTTCTTCTGGCCAGATTTGCGACATGACGTCGCAGAGTTTTGTCGGTCTTGCCATGTGTGTCAGGTAGTTGGCAAGCCAAACCAGAAGATTCCCCCTGCCCCTCTAAGGCCAATTCCGGCCTTCGAAGAACCGTTTAGTCGGGTCATTTTGGATTGTGTCGGTCCTCTTCCAAGGACAAAGTCGGGTAATCAGTATTTGCTGACGATGATGTGTGCATCTACCCTCTTCCCCGAGGCAATTCCATTACGGACAATTACTGCCAAGAATGTCAGTAAAGCTTTTGTGAAGTTCTTCACAATGGTAGGCCTTCCAAAATGTGTGCAGTCAGACCAAGGGTCTAATTTCACATCCAAAATCTTCCAACAGGTGATGACTGAGTTAGGTGTAGAATGTAGGAACTCAAGTGCTTACCATCCACAGAGCAAGGGAGCTCTTGAACGCTTTCACCAAACCTTGAAGAATATGATGCGTGTGTACTGCAGTGAGCATGAGAAAGAGTGGGATGAGGGTATTCCTCTCCTCTTGTTTGCAGTTCGAGAATCGGTCCAGGAATCTCTTGGATTCAGTCCTTTCGAGCTGGTCTTTGGGCACTCAGTTCGTGGTCCCTTGAAGATCTTGCAAGAAAAGATCTTGGTTGAGCCGGAGTCCAACCTATTGGACTATGTGTGTCAGTTCAAGGATAGACTTTCTTGTACTCGTGAATTAGCTGCAGGTCATCTGAAGGCAGCTCAGTCTAACATGAAGAGACTGTTTGATCGGAAGGTGAAAGAAAGGCATTTCGAGCCTGGTTCTAAGGTTCTTGTGTTGCTCCCTCTTCAAGGAGATGCCTTGAAGGCTAGATATGCAGGGCCGTATGTGGTTGAGAAAAGGGTGAGTGATGTCAATTACATCATCCTGACACCTGATAGGAGGAAGAGGAGAAGACTCTGTCATGTCAACATGCTAAAGGAGTATGTTGAAAATGTAGAAGAGGCTAAAGAAAAGCCTGTTGCCACAGTTGGAATCGGTTGTCAAGTGGATGGTGAAGACAGTGAGAGTGATGATGTGGAAATTCCGCAGTTGATGTTGAAGAATTCTGAGGTGTTAGCAAATCTATCTGACACATTATCTCATCTTCCAGGAGTAGAGAGAGCTCAGGTGATGGATGTAGTCCATGAGTATGAACACCTCTTCAGTGATGTACCAGGTCGTACTAGTGTGGTGGTGCATGATGTTGATGTGGGGGACTCCTCCTCTGTCAAGCAACACCCATATCGTGTGAATCCATTGAAAATGGATGTTCTGAGGAAGGAAGTTCAATATGTGACCCTGCACCTCAAAACAAACAAAAAGTCGCCAGACATGAATTTTTACTTAATACCATATTCTGAAAGAGTAGATTTTAGGCTTTAAAAAGATGTATAACTCAAATCAAATGGACTCTCCTAACCTATCTAAATATTGGAAAGAAAGCACAAACTCAGGAAAAGTGTGAACTGAGAAAAGAGGCTCTGAAGTACAGTGTCTATTCAAGCGCTTAATCTTTACCAAACCGTGCTGGCTGTGCGATGAATAGGACAAAAAACAGGAAGTAAACCACCAGAGTAACAACAATGAAGAGATTATCAGATTAAACTGAAATTAAGCATGCCTCATTAACACATTCTGTCCATAATTAATATCAACTTTCAAAGCAGTAGCACTATCCTGTCAAAAGTTAATAGAATTGAAAGCGAAGAGTGTGGACAAGGTTTTTCAGAATGAAAAAGGATTCAAAAGACACACCTTATCACATTATTCTACCAAAAATGTTCAAGATTAACTGCTAAAAAAACACACTTTCCTGCCCGTTTTATGACACCAAATTTTAGCATAATGTAAAAGACGACCCGCTCTTTCAGAAAATATGAAAGAGTCAAGTTCGGCTAGGTTGACCCATTTCACTTATTTTCTGTCCTCACGCAAAATCAGTGTGTGCGACTTTATGTTCGTTTTGAGGTGCACTGTCACATATATGCTTGAACATGACCTTATTGAGCCCAGTAAGAGTGGATGGAGTTCTCCCTGTGTGTTGGTTCCAAAGCAGGATGGTTCTTTGCGTTTCTGTACGGATTACAGGTTGCTCAATTCGAAAACAAAGTCAGACTCGTACCCTTTGCCCCGCATCGATGATTGTATTGATCGCGTAGGGAATGCCAAATACGTCAGTAAGTTTGACCTTTTGAAGGGGTGCTGGCAGGTTCCCTTCAGTGAAAGGGCGAAAGAACTGTCTGCATTCGTGACTCCTGACGGATTCTTCCAATACAAAGTGATGCCGTTCGGGATGAAGAACGCGCCCGCTACATTCCAGAGACTCATCAACACCGTCACGTCTGGCTTGGTGGGATGCGAGGCGTATCTTGACGACATCATCGTGTACAGCCATACATGGGAGGACCACCTTCTGAGAGTCAGAGCACTGTTTGACCGCTTGACCAGTGCCAACCTTACGGTGAACTTGAGGAAATGTGAGTTCGCCCGAGCAAAAGTCGTGTTCCTGGGTCATATTGTGGGACATGGTTCCGTCAAGCCTGTTGAAGCAAAGGTGGAGACGATCCTGAACTTTCCCCGCCCACAGAGTAAGCGAGAGCTGAGACGATTTCTGGGCATGACTGGCTATTATCGGAAGTTCTGCCATAATTTCGCCGATGCTGCAACACCGCTCACCAACATGTTGCGGAAAGACTTGCAGTTCGACTGGTCAGATGGCTGTCAAGTTGCTTTCAACCGGCTGAAGGCAATGCTAGCGAGTTCTCCGGTTCTTGCAGCGCCGAACTTCGACAAGCAGTTCATTCTTATGGTGGACGCGAGTGACACAGGAGGAGGAGCCCTGATGCAGAAGGACGACAATGGAGTTGACCATCCCGTCGCGTACATGTCCAGAAAATTCAACAAACATCAGCGACGGTACTCCACTGTCGAGAAGGAGACGTTAGCGCTCGTCATGGCTCTTCGTCATTTTGACGTGTACCTGAACACTACAAAGTATCCAGTGCTGGTGTACACAGACCACAATCCGCTTGTGTTCCTGTCGCGAATGAGGAACAAAAATGGACGCCTAACCAGATGGGCGCTAGTGCTACAGGAGTACAACCTTGTGATACAGCACGTACGCGGAAAAGACAATGTCATTGCAGACGCTTTGTCCCGTGGATAAGATAGAAGTACGCGTATTTCCATGGATAGGACAAAAGGACACCAAATGTGCTTATTATCCACAGATAATAAGACTGGTAATGACTTGGAAGCATGAACAATACGAGACAAAAGAAATGTGTTTCCATGCATTTGTAAGAAAATTATATTTCTCATGTTGAAAAAAGAGTGTTATTGATTGCTTTGAAATGATGACACAAACATTGTGTACACTGCTTTAATAATCGTTTTGTTCTTGTCTGCAGGGAAAAAGACAGCATGTTTTCCAAATTGTCGTGATTTTTGCACCAAAACAGGGCAAAATCATTTCCAGTGATATAGCAGGAGTTTTGCTATGTTTTATGCTTTATATGCTGAAGAAAGGGGTTTTCAGTAATACAGCATATTTTGATACAGGGTATAATGTAGACATTGTATTAATTGGAACTGCAAATTAAGTTGCATTGCTGTTTGCAGAAAGCACACACAAACACACAAAAGCTGTTGTTGCTTCTCTTCAAATGCTTAATTTGCAAGAGTTGGAATATTTGTGGTATCACATAGTTGACCAATTATACATGTTTTCCATCACATAGATTGGGTGAAATTATAAGTATGATACTTATAATGTTTGATGATTGTGCAAGGTTCATGAGACCATACAGGTAAACAGTCATAACCAGGTTATATTCATGTGATATCTTGTTTCAGAAACAGAGATAGTATAACAGGTGTTCATAATTGCATTGTTTTGCTGTACTCTAGTGTACTTATTGTACATGCATTTGTCTTGATGAACAAGGCTTTACAGTAACTTGAGCAGAAATGTCAAGAAATTAGAAATGTACAGATGTTTGTCAGACCAAACAGTTGAGCTGAACACATTGTTATATCACCTTTTTAACAAAGTTGAGATTGTTACAAATTCACCATGTAAAAATGGTTACTAAGTAAGTGAATGGAAGATTACTTCTGTTATTGGTGGCATATACAACAACAAAACCGTATAAAGTTCATTATTCAAACTGCATTATTAGCTAGTGTATGCAGGTTATTCAGTGATATGTGAAGAGGTTTTTCTCAAGCATATGCACATCAAGCTAAGATAGAAGTTTGATCTGTCCATACTTATGGCATATTGTTTCATGTTACAAGTACAGTGTACATGTACAGTGTATTTTGTTCTGAACCAGCAGCATTTCTTAGACTTCGACTAGGTGTTGAAATGTTTGGCCATTTGATACTCATAAGCATTTCAGGAAAGCTAAAGAGAATACATGCTTCATGATTTACGACCAAGCAGAAAAATAAAAAGAAGAAAAGAAAACAAGGAATTTTGTGGTTGTAAAGTTTTGCGCGTATACGCACATGCTTGTTCCGAGCAGGTAGTGGGTCTATATTTAGACAGTTAGCCTACGCTCAAGAAAGGTTTTGATAAGGCTCATTAAGTCTGAGCTTGTTTATGTGAAGAATCCACGAACACACAACTGTGCATTCTTATGTATTGTGTTTCGGAACATGTTTGTAACGACTGTTTGCAGTTTGACCGGAAAGTTCTTCCATAACTTCCCGTCTTAAGGGGGAGATGTGATGCGCCTTGAACAAGGCTAATACCAATAAAGAGGTCCGCAGCAAGTTATCGCTCTCAGATCAAGACATGGCTTCCCAATCGTGGTCTTTTCCAACATTGTTGTGATGGTTTGGGTGCGATCTGCCAGGAATGGAGCGGAACATTTTGATTGTCATGATGTGGTGATTGGGTTGAGTCGTGACATACGTAAGACATCGGAAAATGGTGGGACCCACTAAAAAGACAATGCTTGTAGAATAAGGGCCCCTCAAGTACAGAATTTCAATAGAAATTGAACTGATGCAAAAAGGGAAGAAAGACTGGGAATAGAGTAAAAAAAGAAAAAAGTCTGGAAGCCCACTAGGAAGTTAGAGTATCAAACAGACATACATACTCAGGCGAGTAAACATAAAACGAAACTGGGACGACGAAACTAATAAAGGGGGACTCATAGACAAGACAGAACGAGACAAGACTAATATAACAGGAAGACAATACAACGGACAGAAAGACAAAACAGATCCAGTGATCCTCGACAGAATTCATTGAAAAAAAATGATGGGATGCATGAAAAGGATACGATTATATAGAAAAGTATAGAGAAATAGATGCTGAAATAATATAAATGAAATCAAACCTACTCTCTAGGTGTCTTAGGACAAGAGAGACGAGAAAATACGTGACAGTATATCACTTGTTAGCCAAGTTCTTCGAAAAGGAATTGAAATAAGCCAACAGGCTAATTCAATTCAGTGGGATCATAAAATTGCAATAAAGAAAACTTTAATCTTCTTTTAAATGAATATATTTTTTTTTTTTGTTTGAAAAGATTTTATTTTCTGCATTTCATATTTTCTTTCAGAATACAAAAATAACAAAGGCAGGTTCAATTATACAAATTCAATTCTGAAAATTATTGACATATTACATAGTAAGTCATATTTTGTATATAAAGACAAATGAAACGTTAAATAACATACAAAATGTTTATATGGCCAATAATGACTTGATTCACAGTACAATATATAATATATACATATGATGCAGAGGGCCGCCGTTATAAGCCGTGCTTGAACAGACGGACAGCCAGAGTTAAATTACCATTTTTTATTGTAGTACTTGAACACTAATACGGATGGGCCATGTTAAAATGCGTGTAAATCCAGTTTTATACAATTACTTGGTAAACAGGAGAGGTGCCTGTGAGTGCGTGTGCAGGTGATGAAGCGCGAAAGTGTTGATGGTCAGCACTTCTAAGAAAATGATTGAATATGTTATAATATGGGCGACGGGTCAAGCAGCAAAGTAAAAGAAAAGGAAAAGGGGGTGGACCAAAATATTGCCTTGTTGTTGAGTATAAGAGGTACATGTTTAATGATTACTGTACAGTATGATATTGTGCCAAGAAATATTTCTTTGTATTTGCCTTAAAGGAATAAAGAGATGTGCACTGTTTTATGTGGAGAGGGAGTGAATTCCAAATATCAGGCCCGTTATGCCGAATTGATTTTTGAGCTAATAGGAGTTTAGGGTTATTCAAATGGAAATCATTACGATGGCGCGTGGGGTAAGCATGGACATCCCTGTTAAGGGAAAATGCGTTGTGGAAGAGTGGGAGTAGATTTTGCGTGTATTTGAACATAAATATTGCTGTTTGAAATTTGTGTATATCATCAACTTTAAGAACTTTTAGTCTAAGGAATAATGGATCAGTATGTTCTAAATAATGTGAGTTAGTACATATTCTTATTGCCTTTTTCTGTAAAAGAAAAATAACATTTACTTTGGTTTTATTACAGTTTCCCCAGACAACATTACAATAATTAATATACGGTAAGATTAATGCATTGTATAACATAATGAGTACTTTTTCCGTTACCGTGACCGTGACCGTGCACCTCAAAACGAACATAAAGTCGCACACACTGATTTTGCGTGAGGACCGAAAATAAGTAAAATGGGTCAACCTAGCCGAACTTGACTTTTTCATATTTTCTGAAAGAGCGAGTCTTCTTTTACATTATGCTTAAATTTGGTATCATAAAACGGGCAGGAAAGTGTGTTTTTTTAGCAGTTTATCTCGAACATTTTTGGTAGAATAGTGCGATTAGGTGTGTCTTTAGAATCCCTTTTTCATTTCTGAAAAACCTTGTCCACACTCTTCACTTTCAACTCTAATAACTTTTGAAAAGATAGTGCTACTGCTTTGAAAGTTGGCATTAACTATGTACAGAATGTGTTAATGAGGCATGCTTAATTTCAGTTTAATCTGATAATCCCTTCATTGTTGTTACTCTTGTGGTTTACTTCCTGTTTTTTGTCCCATTCATCGCACAGCCAGCACGGTTTGGTAAAGATTAAGCGCTTGAATAGACACTGTACTTCAGAGCCTCTTTTCTCAGTTCACACTTTTCCTGAGTTTGTGCTTTCTTTCCAATATTTAGATAGGTTAGGAGAGTCCATTTGATTTGAGTTATACATCATTTTAAAGCTTAAAGTCTGCTCTTTCAGAATATGGTCTTAACTAAAAATTCATGTCTGGCGACTTTTTGTTTGTTTTGAGGTGCAGGGTCACATATAGAGGGGGCATTTTTCATATCATTATTCAGGGAATTCCAGTAAGTTGGGCCAGTGTAAATAAGTGTGTTCTTAGCAAACATCGTTCGTAAAAGAGGTAAATGAAATTCATTTGAGCGTCGAGTGGGATGCTCATGGAATGATTGATTTCTTTGAAACATAGAAGCAAAAATGGACGAGAGTGAGTCGTTGCTGTACATGTACATAAATTGCTATTTAGGTAGGTTAGGGGAGTCCATTTGAATTGAGTTATACATCATTTTTTAAGCTCTATAGAGTCTGCTCTTTCAGAATCTACCCTTAACTTAAAATCCATGTCTGGTGACTTTTTGATGGTTTTATGGTGCAGGGTCGCAAATGGAAATGTTAAGAGAATTCCGAAACAGAATAAAGAAGTGAAAATGTCATTGCCGGCTGATAATTCAACACGATTCTTGGATGGATCCTTACAGTCGTTCAATAGCTTATTATATTATTATTCCTGATCGGTTTGCAGTATGTTCAGTCCGTTAACTTAATTTGTCTAAATCAGAAGCTGTGTCGATAGGGTCAAGAAAAGGTTCCCATGATTCTCCTTTTTCCGAAAGGGGTTTGATATGGAACGACACTAATTTTAAGACATTGGGTGTATATTTCTGTTTGAATGTAAACTTGTTGTATAACCTTAATTATTTACCTAAGTTGAAACAGATTGAAAATACGTTAAACTATTGGCGATCTAGAAACCTGTCTTTTTTAGAAAAAAAAAAGTGTAATCAAAACTCTTTTATTGCCGCAGTTATCATATTTATGTTCTGTATTGTGTATTTAAATCCCTAAGAAATTGTTCAAAGACCTTAATTCCTTATTTTATACATTCATGTGGAATGGAGGCAAAGACAGGGCTAATCGGACCGTTCCTTCCGCAATTCTCTGAGTGCCTTTAATGCCCCCAAGCGAGATTCTCCTTGCCCGTCGACAGGGAGACAGACAGGTTGGTAATCCACCTGTTAGAAGGCAGTCAAACGGTACATTGTGTCCCCCTTTCTACGGTCAACTACATGTGCCCGTGAACAATGGAAATATCGATCGGGTGCGAGGTATGATTAGAGCGTGCGCTGATGAGCTCACAGAAACTTTTGTTCTACTCAAAAACTGGCACCTGACTAGGGTGATTAGGATCAGCGAAAACAGAAATCTAACTGATCTCAGCCTTGATCGCTATGTACATGTTCGTACGAGTTTACAGCAGAACAAGCGAAAAAATGAATCAGGGAAAAGGTAAATAATTTTCAAACAGAAGGAGAACAAATGCTGGTAGCATAAACTGATCTTTTTATCAAACGCACTTTTGTGGTCATTTTAACAGAAAGGAACATGAATTTAGGACAAGAAAGCAGGCACTCTTGTCTTCAATTTGGTAACCTGGTATACCAGGTTCCTGTAAGGAACAGGTTAAGAGGGTTTATTTATGTATCGATTTTACTATGGGTGGTTTAAAAATAATTGACCCGTAGAAAATTAACACTTGCTAAATTATTATCAGAGGAAAATAATGATAATGTGTGGAAATCGATAGAATTTTCCTTTTTGGATAATTTATTATGCCAATAGAGATATTTTGTGAAAATCCTGTGCACCAGAAACAGTGTTTACCCAGTTAATATGTGACCCTGCACCTCAAAACAAACAAAAAGTCGCCAGACATGAATTTCTAGTTAAGATCATATTCTAAAAGAGCAGATATTAAGCTTTAAAATGATGTATAACTCAAATCAAATGAACTCTCCTAATCTATCTAAATATTGGAATGAAAGCACAAACTCAGGAAAAGTGTGAACTGAGAAAAGAGGCTCTGAAGTACAGTGTCTGTTCAAGCGCTTAATCTTTACCAAACCGTGCTGGCTGTGCGATGACTGGGACAAAAAAAAAAGGAAATAAACCACCAGAGTAACAACAATGAAGGGATTATTAGATTAAAGTGAAATTAAGCATGCCTCATTAACACATTCTGTCCATAATTAATGTCAATTTTCAAAGCAGTAGCATTATCCTTTAAAAAGTTATGAGAGTTGAAAGTGAAGAGTGTGGACAAGGTTTTTTCAGAAATGAAAAAGGGATTCTAAAGACACACCTAATCACACTATTCTACCAAAAAATGTTCGAGATAAACTGCTAAAAAACACACTTTCCTGCCCGTTTTATGATACCAAATTTTAGCATAATGTAAAAGAAGACCCGCTCTTTCAGAAAATATGAAAAAGTCAAGTTCGGCTACGTTGACCCATTTCACTTATTTTCAGTCCTCACGCAAAGTCAGTGTGTGCGACTTTATGTTCGTTTTCAGGTGCACGGTCACATATGTACCCAGCTCCTAGATTTAATTAGAACATGGTATTTTTTTTTTTCGTTAGAGATAAAGCATGTATGAAAGAGTTTCGAAATTATATTTCTTTTCGCTGCAAACCCTCTAGTTCAACAAAAACATGCGATCAAAGTCTAATTATTTTTACTAGTGGTCTTCTTAATCCACCCCATCCAAATTGTAAATTATTTCAGGAGTCAGTTCTTGACTACGTTATTTCACCTTTAGGAAGAAGGAAACATAATTTTTTTTTTTGTTCCAGAATATTTCTGCCCCATGGTTGGATGGGTTAACTTCAGGTACGGTGGATTTAGGCTTTCATGCTGAGGTAACTAAGAAATTATTCAAGTGTAAGACAGTTACCAGATATGCATATTCTATACTTTTTGAAGAATATATTTCGTTCTGGAATGATTCTTGTTCACCTCCTGGACGAAAAAAAAAAAGATGTAGACTGCAAGAAAAAACACATTTCGAATTTTAAATGCACTATGGATAGTTGACTTAGATCATTTTATTTATATTTTTCACAAATTCATTGCATTTAATGCTTTGCTTTTTCAAAATAAAATGGAAAGATTCCCCCAACTGTTAATTTCGTGAGAAAGAACCTGAAATTTTATCCATGTGCTTTGTGAATACTCATTGGTTAAACTTCTGTGGAATGGGTTTTTGTTATAATCAGAAACAGCCGCTAAATGTGACCCTGCACCTCAAAACCAACAAAAGGTCGCCAGACATGAATCTCCAGTTAAGGACATATTCTGAAAGAGCAGACTCTATGCTTTGAAATGATATATAAATCAATTCAAATGGACTCCTCCAACCTATGTGTACGTAAATATTGGAAAGAAAGCACACACTCTGGAAAAGTGTGAACTGAAAAAAGAGGCTCTGAAGAACACTGTCTTTTCAAGCGCGCAATCTTTACCAAGCCGTGCTAGCTGTGCCATTAAAGGGACAAAACACAGGAGCAACAACAATGAAGGGGTTATACATTAAGCTGAAATTAAGCATGTTCTATTAGCACATTCTATGCATGATTAATACCAACTTTCAAGCAGTATATAGCATTTTCCTTTCAAAAATTATTAGAATTGAAAGTAAAGAGTGTACAAAAGATATCAAGAAATGAAAAAAAAAAAGCCTGTAAGCCATGCTTGATCATTCTTGATTCATTCGGGGTTGAAGAAAAACAACACTAAAGTCTTGTTGCGACACAAATATGTCGCCCCTAGAAAAGGGCGACAATTGTGCATGCAGCTGACGGCACAAATTGTCGCCCGCCCTCGAAGCATATTTTTTGGGTTATCATTTTTTTCATTCTTGACATAGTCATTGAAATACCAACACTTGACTTACATGGCTACATACATGCAAACAAGCCATGTAAAATTTTTTGACTTCACATGTAAAAAGTCACGGTGAGGTTTCAAGGAGTTTGTGCGCGCACATGATAATTCGTCGGTGTTTTCACGAACCGACGCTATTTCGTTTTTGAGCGAAAATGCAATTCTGAGAAAATCGCGTTTAAAGATCTCACAAGTTTTAGACAACGTTTTCAATGACTTTTCCTGTCGTGTGTGTGAAAATTTTGACAGGGTGATGAGAGTGGAAGTTGTTTTTCCTATCCATAGTGTAATTTTAGTGTGAATCCAAAAAAAATTACGATATTTCTGTCTTCAAACTCACTGCGTCGGTTCGTAAATCCATCGTTTCTTGCGCGCACCATAGGTTATGTACTTAAGCGCGGGTCTCACGAACCGACGTAAGTTGTATTACGCCGGTTCGTGAGACCCGCGCTGTAGGGCCTGCACAATAGGTAACGTGCAATACGCGTGTATTTACGAACCGTCGCTATTTCATTTTCGTATGTGTTTACATACAAATACTATTAGGGCTATACCTTATTAATTGAAATTAATTGTCATGTAATGATTGTTGTGATGATTACAATACATTTAGTGATAATTAAGATAATACAAGCCAGTTTCTCTTAATTGTTCTAAAAAGCGTGTTGTCATTGTTTTCATCTTCATTTAGTATTGTTATTAGAGCTGTCGTTGATCGTTCCAAAGATTTCTTTGCCCCCTTTTTTGTGGATATATTATTTAACACTTTTGCATGTGGACATCTATCATTTGGTAATACATGTACTCGGTATACTGTGTTTCATATGTTTTACTTTTTACTGTTTTTTTAACTTTTTTAACTTACTTTTTTATTTTTTCACATCATCTTTAATTCAAATTCAGTTCACTTCTTTCATAAAATTATGAATGTTTGTTCTAAGGTGAAGGCTGCCGCTTAAAATTGGGAAAAAGACGTGCCAGTCAGTACTTGCATTTACTCATCTTTCATACTCATGCACTCTGTTATTTGTGACTTTTACTTTGTCACAATTTTTATCGGTGTCATTATTGTCATTTGGCTCGCATGCGAATTCACTCATAATTCCTCATTTTCCATCTTTCTCTATCCTGCTCAACAGATTCTATGATAGCTGCACTTGATATGAAAACATAAAACTCATCCTGCATGCACTCTTCGAAACTGACAAACTCCTAAAAATACAAAAATATCAACACTATCAGAATTTCAAGCTTCATTTTAAATATATAATAATGGTCATGTTTTATTATGCCTTTTGCAGCAATATATTGAAGAGGTACATTACATTATGTAATCGAAGAAACATAGGTCCTCAATAAAATATCAAATTTGAATTATTCAGAGATGAGTAATGACAATGGGAAGGATAACAATTGTGGAAGAGCTCCATAAATCAATAAATATCTAATGGCAAATGGAGATGGAATCAAGATTCAAGAATATGTGTAATTCAAGTTCATTATTATATCAGTTCTTGTGTGTTCACAAAAAGAGGAATACAGTTCGAACATGCACATCAAATCTTACATCGTACATTTACATCTATAGAATGCGGACGGAACATATACAAGAGAAAGAATAACATTCTCAAATTAACATATCAAGCATAACTATGTATATGAACACACAAAGATGTTGCTGCATATGCATGAAGCTTGAGAGTGCTGCAACACCCATATGCTCAGATAAAAACTTGATGTATATCATACAAAAGAGAAGATGTACTGCATGTACATGTAGTTACACTATTCACAGGACAGTAGAGAAAAAGCAAGAGAGAAGGAAATGGGTGTCTAAAATAGGTCGATGTAAGGAGTGCCAAGCCAATTATGTCTCTAATAGAAGTCATACATATATAAGGAAACACATTAATCACAACATAAATGATCGTGCTCCTGTTAACCAATAATTAGCATCTAAAAATGTGTGTAGAAAGCCCATAATATCAGCCTTTCGCCCCGTAGGCTTGTTACATATGAGAAAAGAGAAATTTTGGCCGACCCCCCCCCTCCTCCCTGTGAATCCGTAATCCACCAGTACTATAAACACATTCTGAGAATGTGTCTTAGTACATGTACTAGCAAATTCTCTAGAGGGGTGGGGAAATTCGGCCAAAATGTGTGTGGCTAAAATAATTAAAAAGATAGGTCATCAGCAAAACTACGGGGTGGATGCAGACGAATTTTCATGCGATGACTAAAAAAAAAAAATGCAGCTAAAGGAAAAAAAAAAAGGACGGTGGAGAGTGGCCAAGGCTAATTTGACTCCCCCCCCCCCCACCAAAAAAACAAAGAAGCAAACAAACACCACTGTTTTACAGCACCTTTAAAGGACTCTTAATTTTTTGTTTTTTAAAAACAAACGTCTCGAAGTGAAGAATTCCATATTGTAGGCGAAATGTAGACCGATACAGTGTATAAAGTGTCCATCCCAAGCTATTAAAGAAAAAAAAAAACAGATTATGAATATCATTTAAAGCAAGAATTTCAGTGTGTTTAATCATCTTTAGTTGAGCTGCAAATGACATGTACATATTTAATAAGAGCAGTAAGCTTCGAAGCGCTCCCAAGCCCTTCTATATTTAATTATTCATGTGTAAAGGTAGTGCCAGGGCACTCCGGTGGTCTAGTGGTTATGACGCTGGTCTAGTAATCCAAAGGTCGTGGGTTCGAATCCCGCTTGGGCTGCCTGTGATTTTTTTTTTTTTTTCACAGCAGCCTACAAACTGCACACTGCAGTTGCGTGTGTTACTACGGATGGAGACAAATCAATAATCTATTATTTTAATATACAATGTTTGACATCCTTTTTGCAATCACTTTCTTTAATTGTAAATTTAGAGACAGAATGAATTATTATTAAAAGAAATCATATTTCTGTATTTTGTTGTGAGTTTGCATGGGAACATACACGTATCATAATTTACAGTTTTAGTTAAATAAAGAACATCTTATAACAGAACTGTCTAGTGATGGTTGAATAATTATGTCAATTTGTTATAAGTCCTATCAGTTACATGGAGTGCATGTTCCCATGTTTATAAGAATCATACGTGACTTATTCAGAGTGGGTTGAAGACAACAAAATAATAAATAAAAGAATAAAGGAGAATAGAACTTAATCTGATTACAGCATCATCTAATATTGCCAATGTGCACTTAGAAATCTATCAAGATTTATCACAAAGTTATGATTACCACACAAAACCTTCAAGATTTATTATCATGAAATACATTCCAATGAACACTTAAAAAAATCTAACATTCCATATCCACATGAAGCTTTCCTTGATATAAATGTCTCTCTGTAGTGTTATTAAAATGTTGCAAAATTGTAATTACAACATCACAGAATGGAATGCATTGTTTTCACCTTCAATCTTAGAATCTCCTTTCATGTTTGCACTTTACAATCACATTTCACTGTAGATATACCGTCCTTATGTTGTCGCCCTTCATCCCAATTTCTCCCTTCTATCCTATCTGTAGATTGTCCTCTTTCCTAAGCCATTGTATTCACATTCCTTGATGATCAGCACGATGCCGTACTTTTTTTTTTCTTCTCTGAAACAGTCCAGCTCTTCGCTACTGCATGGCATCAGTCATCTGAAAGAAAAGACAGAAATTAAGAACTTTCGATTAAAATCAAACATCATGATACAAGATACAACTTTCATTTTTAAAAAAGAAATCAGCCAACTAAACTGTAGTTGTAATTATTTTGCTCTATTTATATTAAACATAAAACAGAATGGTATACAGGATCAAAGAATGTCAAAAAAATACTGCTGTTCGTCTTTGATGCATATTCAAATTATCTCGCCTTTTACATATTTTAATGACGCAAGATCTTATGTCTAGCACTTAGTAAGTCTCATGTAGAAATTGAATTATTATTCACATGAGTAAATCTTCATGTCCTTGTAAACAAGGCATTGCTTTGAAAAAGCTGAATATTACTAACTGCATTTGGGAAACAGTCTACGACAATCAAACTTGGTTATTATCAGAGACTTTAACATCTTAATTAGACCTAGACTCTACATTACCATTGTATTCACATCTGTTGATGATGTACACGACCTTGTACTTTTCCTTTTCTTTTCTGAGACAGTCCAGTTCTTCGCTACTACATGGCACCAGTCATCTGAAAGAAAAGAAAGAAATTAAGAACTTTTGATTAAAATCAAACATCATGGTACAAGATACAACTTTGATTTTGAGAAGAAAAAAAATCAGCCAAAAAAACTGAAGTTGAAATTATTTTGCTCTATTTATATTAAACATAAAACAAAATGGTAGGCCTATGCAGGATCACAGAATGTCAAAAAATGCTGCTGTTCGTCTTTGATGCATATTCAAATTGTCTCGTCATTTACACATTTTACTGATGCAAGATATTATGTTTAGCACTTAGTAAGTCTCATGTAGAAATTGAATTATCATTCACAGGAATATAAATCTACATGTACCTTTAAACAAGGCATTGCATTGAAATAGCTGAATATTACTAAAATGTGCTGCATTTGGGAAACAGTCTATGACAATCAAACCTGTTTCTTATCAGAGACTGTAACATCTTAATTAGACCTAGACTCTATATTATCATTCAGCTTTTAAAGGTATTAACCATTCACCTATAAAATACTGGCATTGTCATGTGCATCATAATTCTTTGATACTGCACATATTTTCATGAAGTCTGTGCAAGAATGCAAATGAAACACGTCTGCTGTTTGGTATTTATGAGAAAAAAAAATCACTAACCTGGAAGTCCTTGGCCTTAGGAATAGCACGTGGCGAGTTAGTAGGAATTGACGTTAAAATAGAATACGAATAGATCTACTAAATAGGTCTTTGCCTCATGAATGTCTGGTCTAATTATAGATTAAGTGAAGTCTGGACCTTTCACTTTTAAGTTACACAGAATTTATATTACTTAGATCTAGACTACATCTAGATCTAGACATCTAATACTATTAGATCTTGGCAACTTTTGTCTTTGCGACACGAAATTAACACGTCACGGATGATATTGCGGCGATATCCAACAGAATGACAGTACCACTATTACTGAATCAGTAAGTTGACATAGATAACTAACATCAACTTGTTAACGTACATTAGAGATGGCACCATATACAATAACCGGTGACACTGACACTGACAGATCTAACGACTACGTTTAGACTAACGTCAAAGAGTTAGACTCGCCATCTCAGTAAGTCGGTGTTACTGTTATGTTAGGCCTAACAAACGTTAACGGTTACTCGGTTAGGTTAGGTTTACCAGGACTCAAGAGTCCTGGTTAAATCACTCGAGGGACATTTCCTAGAAGTCCTTCGATTCCAAGAATAAAAAGGGTGAAAGAACAAGGGGAAAAAAGGAAAGAAGAAAGGACAAAAGATTATGTATGGCTGCTGTGGAAATCGACAGCGCTAAGTACTGTATCACTATCAATCACGCGTAAATATGTAAACGCCATTTGGTTGTGCCGCATTCACAAGTTTTAGGGAAAAAAGGCCCCACCGCTGTGCTTCAAAGGTACTCCACTCGAACTAACGTTAGACATAATGTCACATATCTACACACAGTACGGTACTAGGGTTGAATTCACAAGTATACTATAACACTGCACTGTACAGAAAAGCCACCTAACCTATAGGGTACTTGTAGTGTTTAGGTAGTATCACTAGACCACATACTGTCATAGATGACATCTACATCAACGCTGCACACTGGCACTGGTCCGACGGTCCCTGACCAGGACAAATCACTGTTGGACACTGACCAGTAACCTTTTCAGGAATGGACCAGTAAAAATTGGGGGGAAAATGGGTGGACTCTACCTACTATTACCACTAGTCTATAGACTCTGTGTTAATTTGACTTGGTCTTAGACTTCAGCTGATCTTACTCTTAATTTTAGTAACTGGTATTACAAGTAAAGTCTTAACTTAGACTTAATAGTTAGACTTGAAAGTTAAAGTGTAACATGTCTACCTTTATTCTTTACTCTTCCTTTGAGTATTACTTTAAGACTTTTAATTTCTTTTTTTAGTTTAGTAGGCCTACTTTGTCAATCTCATGATTTCATTTTCAACTCAAGTCAAGGCTTAGCCATGAGTGTCTTCGAGACTTTGACATCTTGCATGTCTTGCACACAGACGTTACGACTACAGTACTCAGTAGTCTCAGAAGTAACGACATAAGTTGAAAAGAAACTATAAATGATATGATTTGGGATCTAATTTGAAATTGGATGGCGTTTACAGACTAGGCTTCATAAGCATCACGCGATTGAATACATGGGACTACACTCTACCGCAATTAATGGTTATGGTAGTCCAACTAAAACTGTTATTTTGAGCATGATTTTAATAGGATTATAGCTTACCATTCACTTCACTCGTGGACAGTGGGCTGGCTTAGGCCGTCATTCATCTTTCAGAAGGTTTGGTTCTCACTCTGAGATCTGGATTAGGGCCAAAACCTAATTCTAGGCCTGTAAGTTGAACAAAGCTCAAAATAATGCAACCGCGACGGTTCGTAAAACCCGCATTGCTCTTCACCCTAGCAATTTGGGTTTCACGAACCGGCGTATCTTTCCTGCGTCGGTTCGTGAAACCCCTTTTTCTCAATTTCTCGATATTTCGAGTACCGTCGTTTTTTTCTTTCTTTGATAAAATTAAGAATAATTATTTTTGTGTTCTAAAATTTGGGGATTTGGTAGAGTTTTGAAAGCACTTTCATTTGGTACCAATATCTCGATTTTGAAAATGTTGACCAAAATCGAAATAGCGTCGGTTCGTGAAAACACCGACGAATTGTGTGTCCGTTGTGTGTGTGTGTGTGTGTGTGAGCGTGTGTGTGCGTGTGTGTGTGTGTGCTAGGTTGATGGGTTAAATAAAAATAGTGTGTGCTAGGTTGATAAGTTAAATAAAAATGTGTGTGCTAGGTTGATAGTGCAAAGGGATCGTATAGTTTTGGCTGAGACCTAATTTCAGGTTTCTAACATTTTTGGTGAGATAATGGGAAACCTCTTGTGAAACAGAAAGAGCACGTAATTCCACGAGGAATTCAACGTTTATTTGATGAAAATTAGTTTTGAAATGGCTGAGATACCCAAAACAGATCGATTCCAGTAAAGTGTGGGACCCACACTTTATTATGATCGCTTTGTTTTACTTTCTTTTTAGATGATTCATTCGTTCCAAGCCCGATTTTCATCGAATGAACTTTTAATTCCTCCTAAAATGGTATGCACTGTACTATTTCGTAAGTGTTTTCTTGGTATCTTGCAAAAACTTAAAAGCCCAATTCTCATCTCCACCAATACTGTACTATCCCTGTAAGAGAATGTATGTAATGAAGCGGATATTGAGTGATCTGATCAAGTTGATCAAGACATTTTTTCCCTTTTCAGATCTGATATATTCATGTATATAACGTATGCTCTGAAAAATAAAAAAGAAAGAAAGAAGGAAGTTATGTTTGAAAAAAAGTGATTTAGTAGCACAATTTCTTTGTGTGTGTGTGTGTGTGTGTGTGTGTGTGTGTGTAATAAGGCTCATTTGGGATTGGCGTGATTAGGCTGATCAAAATAGCTTTTTCTGAGAGTTATGCAGAATTTCATGTAATTTTCTTTATAACAACATGGTATGATTTGGAAAAAACCCAAATATATTGTACTGTATGTTTGAAATGATTCAGCAGCACAATAAAGAAGAATACAGCTGCTTTTTTGTTGTTGGTAAGATTAATTTCATTGTTAATATGGATTTGATATTGAATGAATCTCAAATAAAGAATAGTATAAAACAAAAAAGGTGTGCGTGCTGTGTGTTTGTGAATTGCATATTATAAAAGAATGTGTGTTGAGATGGTTTGTACACATTATGACGATTGTTTGAGTGCTTGTCGGTGCTTGTTTATGAATACGTATGTACAGTAATTGGGGTGTGCATATGGCAGTTAATTCGTGCTTAAATCGAATAACGATTGAGAAATTATTTACGGCGTGTCGAAACTATTCGGTCATGCATAAAGCATGGCAAACTTATTCTGGGACAAAAAAAAAAAAAATAGTCATATGGAAGTTGAAGTCAATACTGACCGAAGAAAATGAATGCAGTGGAAAAAAAGGGGGGGGGGGAAGACAGATAACATTTAGGGGGTACCTCCCTGGTATGCCTTTTCTCTCGGTCTCTCTCTCCTAGCCCGCCTCACCGCTGAAATTGACACATCCATACTCTTTGAAATAAACACATGCTTATACACGTTGAAGGCATTTCCATTGCCACAATAGAGTTTTGCTCCTGCCTGCTGCTTAAAGGATGGTACAGTATTGGTGGAGATAAAGATTGGGCTTTAAACCTTTTGCGAGATACCAAGAAAACACTTTTGAAATAGTACAGAACATACTATTTGAAGAGGGATTCAAAGTTTATTTGATGAAAATCGGGTTTGGAATGACTGAAACATTTCAATTCAATTCAATTCAATTCAATCAGGTTTATTCATAATACTGCCATGGCAGCCAAATGGCTGAATTGCGGAGTAGTACAACTGTAAACACAATGAAATATAAAAAGTCACTATTGAATGAAAACATTCAAAAACAGAGTAAAACAAAGCGATCGTAATAAAGTGTGGGTCCCGCACTTTGTTTTGGATATCTCAGCCATTTCAAAACCAATTTTCATCAAATAAACATTGAATTCAACATGGAATTACATGATCTTTCAAATTTCATGAGAGGTTTCTCATTATCTCACCGAAAAATGTTAGAAACCTGAAATTAGGTCTCAACCAAAACTATACGATCCCTTTAAGATTAATGTGGTAACACTTCCTTTTCAGTTTTAATGATACAGTACTCTCCGCGTAATCGCGTAAACGGGTACTCTGTTTAATTGGGTAGTAATGTCAAAATCGGTTCCAATGCATATTAATTAAGATTACTAGATGATCGAGTTGCCTCTCCGCACAAATGAGTAAATAATTTTCTTCTTCTGTAAATTCTACCCAAATTTTATCGCAGACATAACACTTTAAATATCATGAATGTCAAATTTACCATGGCTAATCGCATTCTCTGTTTAATTTGCAAAGAAGTCCGATCATTTGGGGAGTGATTAAACAATCATGAAAACACATGTACAAGTACCCACTTGACACACATAAACGAACGTTATACACATGTAGCTGGCTCTCACAACTGCATAGACAGACATGAGTTGAACACACTTGCGCTCCTTCCTTGCTCTGCAACACCATTCACAATGCGAAAAGTTTTTAAACGAAAATCAGGCCATGCACCAGCTCCATAAGTTTGCTTTTCCCCAGTCACATCTCGAAAAGTAACCGGACGTTCTACATGACTAGTGCACGCAAAGAGACGTGTTCATTTCGAAAAACGCCTGCGTGTTGACAAGTAGTCTATAGTCAAACGACAAAGTGTTCTGAAGACATATTTGTCCATAAAAAAGAGTGTAGATTATTGCACGTGACTGAGTAAGTGTAAGGATGTATAAGGGTATTTTTGTACGCTGCACCAAAAAATTTGGAATAATCTCCCTTTGTTTGTAAGACAAGCAGTTACAATTAATGAGTTTAAGGCCAGATTAAAAGTCATCTCTTGAAGTAGTGTATTTTCTGTTTGAATTTCTTGTATGCATGTCATCTTGTAATGCGCAGTAGAGTATATTATAGTAGCTGCGCAATATAAATGTCCTTTTATTAGTATTATTATTATTATAAAGTGGCATGGAAGCACGCGTGTTAAGCATGCAGTTTAGGTGTTTGGTGCCGTGTACAATGCATGTACATACTCATTGTGTGTGTCAATTGTGAATGAGACGTGTTCTTCTGTTAATCGGGAACTCAGCTTAATCAGGTAATCACAGCTCTGCCCGATTATGCGGAGAGTACTGTATTTGATTTCAATGCTCGTTTAGGGTCCGCACCTACAGATCACACACAACACATACCATGCGGCCGGCACCCTTCCCCCCCCCCCCCCCCCCAAACACACACACACATACGCATAACTTCCCATTCATACTCACCCCACCCAACCATATTATCGGAGCAACAACCCCAATCACACAATTCATAGTGCATTACCGATGGCAATTTGTGCAGCTACGTTTCATTTTGCCTGCAAAAATTGTCGCCATCGAGGTAAAAAACTGGAAACTGAACAAGCAGCACAATGCAGGGGTGACAATTTGTGCCATAACATATTTTACTGTCCCATTCATGTTGTGATCCAAAATTAAAGGATAATGTAGACGAAGGAAAGCTCTTTCACAAAATATGAAAAACTCAAGATTGACTTGGTTGACCCATTTTAACTTTTTTGAGTCCTCAGGTAAAGTCAAGGGGTGCGACATTAAGTTTTTTGAAGAAGAGTAATTTAAATCCGGGTATGGGCTCTATACTGAGTGGTAAAAATTCATGTAAGCTTCGCACAGAGGGATGAGACTGCTAAGAATTCCGATCAATTGCACACGACCCCCATACACACATCAACTGCACTCTACCCCTATAACACACATCAAGTGCACTCTACCCCTGTAACACACATCAAGTGCAGTCTACCCCTATAGACACCACAAATGTACAACATGACAAAGTATTCAGTACTCGGTGGGACAATACAAATAGAACACTCTGAATATACAAAAAAGTTTCAATGGTCGTCATATTTTTTTTTCTTTCTCTCAACATTACTCAGCGCGTTTTGTATCGGGTGCAATCTGGCGTGAACCAACAATGCTAACGGTATGCTCTGCGCCACAAAATACGCCATGGAATTCCAACTTCTGAAGAAGAAAATAGCAACTGAGCAGATCCACCCCTTACGGTCGGTATGGCAGTAGTTTTGGAGTAAAGCAGCGCGTTTAGTACCAAACCCTGTTTCTATAAAAGAGGCCCGCCTGTCTGGAAAAAAAAGTGCACTGCATGGATGTGCCCAGCTATCACCCCATCCAGTGACTAACGATTGCCCCTTCAAGAGAATTGCGATAAATGTGATCACCTTCATGTGCTTATGGTTTGACACTGCGAAAAAAAAAGCTATATCTAAACCTGTCTTGTATCTTTCTTAGAAAAATCGTCTTAGTCTTCGACTGTGTGCGATGGATTACAGATATTGCCTCTTTCTGCTACTAACATTGGCAACTTCCGTGCTACGTGGTCTCGCTGCAGAAGGTAAGCTCATTCATTATTGAACATACGGCATACATAATTTACGTCTTGTCCTACCCTATTCGATTATTATTGAAAGGAAAAAAAAAAACAGACCGACCAAGACACATAAAAGCAAATAGATATGGAAAAAATGTTATATTTGTAGTACGCGGAAATCCGTAATAGTTACTGGATTGCATTTGATCAATTAAATCACTGAATGATTATAATGGATAACGTCAATCGGATATTTATTTTCGATAATTCATAGCATACTTCAAAATTCCTTTAAAAAGCCGATCCACAGATAGTTAGCAGGGCGAGTGAACGACGAAATTTTCCTACGAAATTTTCTTACAAAATTATTAGATTATTATGATAAACATGTTCCTTTAACTCCCGAAACAAATGGAAGGTAAAGAGCCGTGGATTACTCAAGGTTTTATACATTCCATTCTTACTCGAAACCGTCTTTATAAAATATCTCTGAGAAAACCTACTCCTGAAAACGTGAAAAGGTATAAAACATATCGAAAATTAACTACCTTGATTCGAGTTTCAGATTAATCATATATTTCAAATAAACTCGAATCGCATAAGGATGACAAAAGTGCTCTTTGGCGGACTGTTAATGAAATACTCAAAAAGAAACCTATGGAATGTCCTGATACCATTACTCATAATGATAATGTTATTACCAATCCTGACCAAGTTGCAAATATTTTAAACAATTTCTTCTTTAGCAGTATCTATTCCCATAAATGATATAAGAATTATAAAGATTACTTGCCTAAAAGTAATCAGAATTCTTTGTTTTTTACTTCCATAAATGAATCGGAAATTATTGATACTGTTTGATCTCTGAAATGTAGTAAATCCTCTGGGCCTGATAACCTCAGGGTGATTTTATGAAAAAAAAAATAATAATTAAACCCTTTATAGCAGCCCCTCTCACCCATATATTCAATCTATCCCTACTTAACGGTAAGTATCCAGACTCTTTCAAATCGCCAAAGTTATCCCCTTTATAAAAGAGAAGATCCATTAATGGTGAAAAATTATAGACCCATCTCATTGTTACCTGCGATATCGAAACATTTAGAAAAAAAAAGTAGTTTATAAGCGTCTCTCCT
The DNA here is from genome assembly GCF_964275005.1 of Diadema setosum. NCBI lineage: Eukaryota > Metazoa > Echinodermata > Echinoidea > Diadematoida > Diadematidae > Diadema > Diadema setosum. The sequence goes on from NC_092687.1 coordinate 36,496,127, forward strand.
CGTTCATGATTGAAAATAAAATATTAAATTTGAATCAGTTTGGTTTAAGGAAAGGCTTTTCTACCAATTACGCCATAATTAAATCTGTGGATGATATTATTGATGCGCTTAAAAAAAGGAGCACAAAATTGGAGTCTCTATGGATCGTAGTAAAGCATTCGACACTATTGATCATGACATTTTACTTGAAAAATTACCTAATTATGGCGTGAGAGGAATTACTTTGTCGTGGATAAGACGCTATCTAAGTCATCGAAAACAATATGTTGCATTTAAATCCACTCACTCATCATATTCGAACGTGTCATGTGGTGTCCCTCAGGGATCTATCATCGGGCCCCTACTTTTTTTTTTATTTGTATCAACGATAGTATCAATTTCTCTCCTCGTTTAAACTTAATCATTATTTGCAGACGACACAAACGTCTTTTATTCCCACAAGGATATTGTAACACTGATTGATACATTAAATATGGAATTAAGTAATGTTTCGAAATGGTTTAGAAGTAACAGGCTTTCATTTAATATTGATAATTCATACGCTTCAATCCCAACCCACCCTTCCTCAAAGTATTTCTATTGATGATATAAACATTGCTGAAAAATATTCAACCAAGTTCCTAGGACTGACCCTAGATAGCAATCTAATTTGGAATACTCACGTCCAGAATATTATAACAGCAATATCTAAAGCAACTGGTGTTTTAAGGAGAATACAATACTTATTCAATGATCAAGCTTTAATAATGTTATATAATACTTTATTTCTACCATATGTAATGTACTGCAATATTGTATGGGGCTACTGCAGCAAAACCAAACTGAACACAATTTTTCCTCTCCAGATAAAGGCTCTTCATATATGCACACATTCAAATAATTTGGCTGACACTGATCCCATATTCTATGGCCTAAAAACTCTGAAGGCCAATGATATACATTTATACCTAACTGCCATATTTATGATAAACATATTCGAAATTTATTACCATTTTTCCGTAATGCCCTAGTAACTAATGACCATATTCACCCATACCCTACCCGTCGTACCCATGATTTTCATTTAAGTAATCCAATTCTTATTTTGTTTTTATATGCAGCTTAAAGTAACGAGGAAACACGTACTTTTTTAATGTTCTGAATATTGGATCGACAGTGTGCATAACATTATTACCTCCGTCAAGTGGGGAGGTTATGTTTTCGTTACCGTTGGTTTGTGTGTTCGTTCGTTTGTTAGTTTGTCCGTGTGCAAAATAACTCAAAAAATAGTTAACGGATTGGGATGAAACTTGCAGGAAAGGTTGAGAATGACACAAGTACCAAACGATTAACTTTTGATAGTGATCCGAGAATTTTTGGGGGAATTTATGAAGGATTTTTTATATTGTGGCAGGTAGGGTCAATGAACTTGGGAGTTCAGGCTGCGCGTATTTGAAGTTTGCCTGCGCGCACTAAAGTGCGTGCTCTAGTTTCTGCTGGGGCGAGGCGCGCCGTGCACCTTAGGTCTGATGACGTAACAAAGGCTTCTATAAAGGGAAATCGGGCGAATTTCAGCACACTTTTAGCATGGTGCCTATATGTACGTATGGGTGAAAATCACTGATATCTCTATGGAAGAACAAGATCAGTGCTGAAAATGATTTGCATGCTTGGCGGAGTTCTGCGCTCTCAGAGTGTTTTTCTAGTTTAATATGAATTTCAAAAATCCTCAAATAAATCCCCAACTGTAAAAGGTTCCCTCGCTTGCGCATTTCCTGTATAAAGTGTTTTGTTGCCTTAAATGATACTAGGGACACCACAGCGTTTGTAACAGCGATCTACGCCGCAAGCTATGTCAGCAGTACCCTTTTGTTAAGGCACTCTCTCTGTATGATGGCTATAACGGCAGGCGAGCGCAACAGCGCGAGGGGCTTTAGAGATCTGCTCCCATAACAAGGCACATTAACCCCACTGAAAACTCATATTAACGGGCACCGGTCGACCAAGGGTGGTGAGTTGGCTCAGTCGGTAGCGCGTCTGCCTCACGATCCTACGGGCCCTGTAGGAACCCGAGTCTTGACTGAGCAGTTTTGTGTGTAAGCATGCCATCCTCCCCCCCCCCCCCATAGCAATTAGTGGTGAACACACTCTGTCCCTTGGAAAGGACATACAAATTAATGGAGGTCCCGTGTATGAGAGAGTGACAACTCATGCAAGTCAAAGATCCCTCTCCATTCATTCATCGCAAAGAGCAGGGTGTTTAACCCGGTGAAGTGGTCCCACCTCACATCCAACTGGAGGACCCCATGGAAGACACACTTAAAGGGGCATTCCGGACGATTTTCATAATTTCACATCATGTAGTACATAAATCAACAGCTTCATGTATAGATTTGTAGAATTTATTGTGGTTCTTGAGCAGAGAAACAGTACTTTCAAAAACCTTAAACAAATTACATTGAACAAAGATGATGACATAGGAGCCTCACATATCCCAGAAATGTAGCAGTGACATTCCATTACAATACCGCATGCTTGCAAGCTCACCTGTGTGTAATCTATGCATGCCTTCTTCTTTTGTGCTGCTTCCTTGAGCCACATCTCATGCATTCTTATGGTGAGGCTGCCATGTCATCATCCTTGTTCATTGCAATTTGTTATAAACTTCGAAAACATTCTTATTTCTCATCCCAGTCATTATAAATCCTGAAACTCTGTACCCAGTATAACTAATTTATATATGTTCAAATGTAAAAATTTGAAAATCATCCGGAGGTCTCCTTTAACGTAGCTAAATATGGGCTATCCAGCCATCGTACAAATCCTCTCGATTTCTCTACCAGTGTGTATAACGCAGAGCGGAGACGGAGACGTTTAATAGGGAATTCTGCCCCTGAAATTTCATTTCCTGTGTTTACCTGAATAATAGGTTGAGAAATCATTACTAGAATCTGAACAAGACTTGGTTACTGATTGTACCTGAGTGAAAATTATTGAAAGAAATGTAATAATTAGCGAGAAAATGTCATAATTAGCGAGAAAATGTCGTCGCAAAAAGCAAACAACAGCACGAAGGGAAACAACGGACAATGGGCTGGACGAGTTCTCGCTCTACCGAGTTCCCCGGTCGGCCCCAGCCTAGAAAAGCCCACCAGCCTGGCTGGTCAGTCAAGTGTAGATGCCCAAAAGACGCTAGAGGAGATAAGCGAGAATCTTGAACCCAGAATTAAGAGTGCATTGTGTTCGGACAACGTGCTTGACAAGATTAAGTCCGTAATAATGGAGGCAATCGTGGAGAAGGTGACACAGGATCGGTACGAGGCTCTGACGCACAATCTGTCAAACATAAAACTAGAACAGGAAAGAATGAGCGAAAACATCAAAGGGATTACAAAGGAAATTGAAAAACTCAGAGAAAACGTTGATGACTTGGAGCAATATGGCAGAAGAGAGTCCCTCCGCTTTTTCGGTGTGCCTGAAAAGCAAGGGAAGACACAGATAGCGTCATACGTGGCGTAGTTCAGCAACACCTCAACATTCTTCTAGATGAGAAGGACATTGCTCGTAGCCATCGAATCACTCCAAAACCTGGTAACAGCAGCCATGGGAGAGGACCGAAGCCGATCATAGTCAGATTCACCACCTACAACATCCGTCGCAACGTCTACGAAGCCAAATCCAAGCTGAAGGGGTCTAAAATTTTCATACAGAGGATCTGACGCCGTTCAAGAGGGATCTGATCAACAAGGCGAGGAAGATGTCACCGGTGAAGCGAGTCTGGTCCAGTGACGGCCGCATCATCGCCCTTCGATCTGCCCCTGATGGTCATGAGAAAAAGGTAGTGGTTAGGAACGTCAATGACCTAGCTCTACTTGAGTAAGAGCATGCACAAACTTGATAGAACTTTTTATTTCGTTTACAACATAAATGAAGAACATATACCTATGCATTGGCTGTGAAAAGAACGTGAAGGAAAATCAAAATGCTTTCCTTTGTATTGCATGCCTACAATGGTGTTATTTGCCCTGTTCTGGTGAGGATAGAAATTTTATTAAAACGGATAAAGATTGGATATGTCGTAAATGTTACTTTGCAGAACTTCCGGTAGAAATGTTTGATGCTCATCCTGAAGATGAACTCCGAGAAGAAGCGAACACTCCCGAATTGTCCCCAACAGCGAACTTCCCTGTCATTCCAGTTCCCAAATCTGTCGAGGAAGAAATAGACATGATAAGAGAGGAACAGGGATTCAAAATTAACCATCTTAATTGTTTATCACTAACAAAAAAACATTGATGAACTGCGACATCCTGCCAAGAAAAAGGACATTGATATATTTACCCTTAGTGAAACTCATTTAACTCTTTATGTGCCACGTTCGCACGTCCGACTCAGTCGACGGCGTGCCAACTTCGCATATTCTGCTCAACAAACAAAGCCGCCAAGACCGATCGATAAACCGCTAATTATTGTGGTGATCGACTATCAAACGATGTTCCCAACTAGATTTGCTCGTACATTCTAAATTTCTGTCACGGTTTTCATGCGCAAAAGTCATGCCATGTAGCAACTGGTCATTCAAAAGAAAAATTGAAAATAGAGTCGTCATACAATTCATATCGAAACAAAGCTTGGCACTCCTCTTTAACTGTCCCTACTATTATGCCCAACTTAACAGAAATTTATAGAAGTTATACAAATTGGAAAAACAGAATTCTTTCTCAAAGCATGACTACCTTCGTGTCTCAGAATAACGTGGCACACAGAAGTTTCCACCATGGCACATAAAGAGTTAAATGATTTGATTGAAGATGGTGAAATTGATATTGATTCGTATTACCTCATCCGTCAAGACAGAACACGTGCAGGTGGAGGAGTTGCTGTCTATATTAAGATTACAATTGTATGTAAAGAAAGACATGATTTAGCTGAACCTGACTTAGAAATGATAATTTCAGAGGTCATGATGTCCAATGCAAAACCATTCTACATAATTGTATGGTATAGGCCGCCAAATTCAACAATATCCACTTTAAACTCATTTGAAAATGTTTTACAAAAACTGGATGATATTAACTGTGATTATATTGTACTAGGTGATGTGAATTGTGATTTATTAGCAAACCGTAAATCATGGCAAACTGAATGTCTTGTAAATCTATTCAACAATTTTGGTCTTGCTCAATGTATTCAGTCACCCACAAGAGTAACAAAACAGACCAGTACTCTTATAGATTGGATCGTGACAAAATTGTTTCAGCTACAGTTATTCCTGTCACAATGAGTGATCATTACGCCATTTATTATACTTGGGATAAACGTAAATCATCACAAGATATGCATAAATACAAATTTAGTAGAAATATTAGACGTTTAAATTTATCTGGTTTTCATGAAGATATTGCCAAACTTACTTGGGAAGACGTCTTGAATGAGACTGACGTCGGAAAAGCGTATGATGCCTTTGAATAAAAAGTTTTACTGAAATCTTGAACAAAGCTACTTCTTTAAAAGAGAAACGAGTAAAAAACAAAGAATCTCCATGGATTAATGATAACATACTACAAATAATACTTGAGCGAAATAAGCAAAAACAAAAAGCCAAGGAGTCTAATCTGGATAAGGATTGGAAACAGTATGGAAAAATTCGTAACAGAGTAACTTCTCAAATACGAGTTGCAAAAAGACATTATATTTCAAATTCAATCGAATCAGGAGACGTGTGAAAATCATACAATACGTACTTGCCAAGAAAAATAAATCGTGTGCACTCAATCAGATTACGCATGAAGATAACGATGTGAGTGATAAAAAAGAAATAGATGAGTTATTCAATTCACATTTTGTAAGTATTGGCAAAAAGATTCAAGGTATAACATTAAGATCAGTTCAGATAAAGATTGTAATGATAAGCAAACCACTTCAAATGCAAATACAAACTTATTCCATTTCAGTGAAATTTGTGAAAGTGAAGTTTTAGATATTATTAAAACTTTACAAGTAAAAAAAGGCAAGTGGACTAGATAACATAAATGTATCAATAGTGCAGTAGACAGCATCTTAAATTGTTAAACCATTAGTTCATACCATTAATTTGTCTCTCTCTCTCAAGGAACGGTACCTATGCCATGCAAGTTATCTAGAGTAAGTCCAATATTTAAGGGAGGAGACAAATTAGATCTGGGAAACTATAGGCCAATAATCAGTTCTGAATGTGTTTACAAAAATCTTTGAAAAAATCTTTTTCGGACAATTGAAGGGGTCGGTGCAATAGTGCTAACCCACACAATAGTCATTTTGAGATAATCGCTGTTGAATGTTTGGAAAGTCCATACATTGTACACTCATAAAAAATGAATGCATGCATTTTTTACCATCTTATTGGTTGAATTCAAATATAATATTTTCACGGAGGAATGAGTGAAGGATAAGGATTATGAAAATGCATGTAACTCAATTTTGACAGAAGTGTGGGTTCGCACTATATTGCACCGACCCCTTCAATTATATGGATACCTTAAACAACACTCATTATTATGTGAAAATCAATTTGGATTCAGACCAAAACACTCCACGGAGACGGCATTTATAAATTTAACACAAAATTGGGCTGATTGTCTCGATAAAGGGAACGTAGTTGGAATGATTACCCTCGATTTTCAAAAGGCATTCGACACTGTTGATCACGATTTGTTGCTTTCCAAACTCAAACGTCTGGGGATTAGAGAAATATCACTAAAATGGTTGCACAGTTAGTTAACGAACCGGGCACAATGTACTGTAGTTAACGGTATATCGTCTACTGTGCAACTGATCGAGTGTGGTATTCCACAGGGTAGTAACCTCGGCCCACTTCTCTTTGTTATATACGTTAACGATATGTCAACCTGTTTGAAGGATTGTAACATCTCTTTGTACGCCGACGACACGTTAATTTATGCGCAAGGCAAGAATGCAAATAGTGTTGTCGATACGCTGAATAGGGAACTTAAAGTAGTGGATGTATGGTTTGATTTTAACAAATTAGCACTGAATGTGAAGAAATGTGAATTCCTGATGATAGGTTCGAGGAAACGAATCAAACAAGCTTCTTTTCCAAGCGTTTATATAAGACAAAAACAAATTCAGCGTGTACGAAAATGCAAATACTTAGGGGTTATGTTAGACGAATTGGTGTTCTGTAAGTCCGTAATTCAGAATAAATTTGATTATTGTGATATTGTTTGGGAGACTATGGGGATAGGACTAAAGAACAGACTTCAAAAGAAACAAAATCGTGCCCTTCGAACAGTTATGGGCGTAAACTGGGAATTTTCTTCTGAATCTATATATCGTGAACTGAAAATTGATAAACTTGAAATTCTGAGGAAAAGCGATTTTTTTATACAATGTATAAGATCGCACATGAAATGTTACCTCACGTTGATTTTGTAAACTTTTTCAATTTAAGAATAATAAGCACAAACTTAGACACCAAATGAACAATTTTCAATTACCAAAAGTGCGTACTGAATTCAAAAAAAGAACTTTGTCGTTTAGTGGGGTAAGACTTTGGAATAGTTTAACGAATGAGATAAAAGGGCTTGGTTGGAACGACTTCAGGAGACAGGTGAAGAATTTTATAACGTTAAACATTTGAGTTTAGTAAACACCGGAGATTAGTATAAATAAGTGGGCGGAGGGGGGGGGGATCAGTCTGCAATTAGCTGATTTCATGTGTGTACCTTACTATGACAATCATCTTAGATTTGTATAATTTCTGATAATTCTATTTTGCACGTATTTGTAGGTCTTAAGTTTTGTACTTTTGTCATGCTGTTTTGCTTTGTTTTGTTTTGTGTTGATTTGTTTTTCTACTCATTTTCAGTTATGTAACTTTTGTATTGTACAATTCATTGTGCGTCGTGTATTTTTTCATTCACGGACTGGCTGAGTCCGGTACCGTGACAAAATAAAAATAAATGGATGAATGAATGAATTTTCTCAGATGGAAATTAACAAAAAACAAAACAAACAAACAAACTGACAAATACAACGGCTCGCTCCCCACATCCTCCGTATTGTTTTTTTTTTTCTGCTTGTCCGCATACATCACTAACTATTCATAGTGGGAGTCTGCGGCATGCACTCGCCGAAATATGCATATCGGTCTAGGGTAGGTAGGCAGACAAGCTGATTGGTCGAATTTGCTCGCCAATATTTAATGGGCGAAATTCGGAAATTCAAAGGGCTAACATAAGAATGCGAACAGATCTCAAAAGGCCCTAAAGCAGTCCAACTCAGTTGAGCTCACTTCGCTTCTCATTCGCTCTCTACCACACAGCGAGGGGAACTTGGCAAAAGACTACGTCAGCAGCAGCTCGGGCCTTTCTGTCGGACGTATTTTACCACTGTTGTATCGCGATAAGGTGTAAACCCAGACCCCGTTAGCTATACGCTAGTTTTTCTTGCTTTTGTGTTGTCGTTGTTGTTTCTTTCTGTTTTTCCCACAAATTAAACATATTTCCTTCCTTTCTCCCTATAGGTACCACCATGCCCCTCCCCGACCGTATCCGCGAATGCTTACCTTAGAAAAGTTCATTACCCCCCCCCCCGCAACAAAATTGAGACAAAGTAGAAGTCCTATACATCCCCCCCCCCCCCATTATCAACGCCTCCTGAAGGAAGTTCAGGCTTCAAGAGAGGAACTGAAAGTAAACGTAGACAACTATGTTTGAAATATAGGATTTCTGGCAAATTTCGCAGTTTTGTCAGTATATTTGATATAGGCCTAAGGTACATTCAATTTAGCGAAAATCCTCGTCACTGTACATTCTGTTATCCAAAATAGCAATTTGTTCGTTCAATCTAGCATTTCGATAAATTAAATTTGCACATGTGCCTTTCGAATTCGTAAAATGGGCATTCAAATTGGCACGTGCTGTATAAAGTCATCCAAATTCGCCAGCACTGGTCGAAAAGGGTATTTCAGGCATTGAATTCCGCGTATGGCAGTCAAATTCCAAACATGTTCTTTCAAGTTAACGTCTTGCTATTTCTTTTTTTTTTTTAAAGGTGAGATCATTTCAACGCGTAATTTCTTGTGAGTTGTTGTTTCAATCACGCACTGTTAAGCAGTAAAGTATCATTATTCTGACCCTATATAACTCGAGTTCGTTGTTCTGTAACGCCCCTTGTCCTTCATAATTGTATGCCATCTTAGGTCTACATGTACCAATAAAGATTAACTTCATGTTCTTACAGCCATAGCAGCACAAGATAGATACAGACGTATTTCTCAAGAAGACAGAAGAAAAATTATAGGAACATTTGATAATCATAACATTGGCTTCCTTAAACTGGCCGACCCAGTCGGAATGAAGCACTCAACGGCCAGGCAAGTCGTGGCCACATGCACTATCTTCGGACTGGAAGATATGATAAACACATTGAAGAAGGGAAACAAAAGCCAAAATCTCTAAAATGAATACTAAAATGGGAAATATAATGACGCTTGTAAAACAATTGACTAAAGACTAAATTGACTGCAAAAGATGTTAAATTCGAATTTGAATGAACGAGTGCAGTATGTCCGTGAGCATATGGTTATTTTATTCTACATTGAATAAGCTAATAACGAAATGGTGCTCGTTTTACGAATTTCAATTGAAAAAAAAAAATATTTAGAATGAGGTCAAAGGTAATCTGAATGTTCCAAAATGAAATTGAATGATGATGTCCTTTTAAAATTGAAATACCGAACATGTCTTATAAGCTAAGTTTTACTAAATTGAATGCAGCAATTAGGAATTGGACTGACTACAGTGCGAAATCGGCCGGGAAAACATACATTATATTAATTTAGGATACTGCACTTCCCGCTATGGGATCGCAAAGAATATTGGAGTATAATCCATGATCAGCTCCTGTCGCAGCGAATTCCATTGTACTTTATTATCAAAAAGTGCGTTCATGTGTGCATGAATCTATAATTGAAAGGGATCCGCACACAATGTACACAAAAGCATTGACGTTGTACTTGTTTTGGTGCTTGTTTAGCCTTGCCTCTACCACGCAAAATGTACATAGAGACATTGATGGCATCGTGTGATATGATGTTCAACCTTGTTCAACCCTGTACCACCCAAATCATGCACTTTTGCAGTGGAAAATCCTTACTGAACTTTGAACCTCGCACGTCCTGTGAGAAAAAAAAAAGGTTTTTTGTTTGTTTGTTTGTTTGTTTTTGTTGTTGTTGTAATACTTCGTAGTCGGGGACGGTGTAAAAATCACTGGGAATTGTTAGAAATTGTGGTGGGTGCAGCATACACTATAATAGTAACTGTTAATACGAATGTGTATTTGCAAACTAAAGGGATGCGTATAGGGGATTGATCTTTGGTCCTAGGGAGGAAACCGTGATGGGTCTTAGCATGTTTAAACTTCTTCTTCTTCTTCTTTGTGCCACGTTAATCTATTCCATGCGTCCGACTCAGTCGACGGCGTGGCAAGTTCGAAACATATTTGCTACCCGGAGCTTTCCACAGTTTTTCCGCACCTGACGGTACCTATAGCGTGTATCAAGCATGTAGTAGTTGCCCGGAGGTGCGCACGCAAGTCCTATTTAACCGCAGCCAAGTTTTAAGCATGACCAAAACGTCAGTCGGAGGCTCTTAGCGGCAGCACCTCACATGCAACTCCCACACACGTACTTCGCAGTTCCCGTATTCAGTCAAGATAATGACATTCTGTGAGAATAATGCCATTCCTTCAAAGGAATCCCTTCACTGAATTGTCAGCCCCCACAGGCCTGCCACACAGGATACACACAAATCCTTATATGCAACAAGCCCCCGTAGCTTCCAAGGTCAAAATTCCCATTGAAACCAGTAGAGCTAAATCCAGTAGAATTTTCTGCTGGGTTCAATATGGAAAGTTAAATAAAAACCAGTAAAAAACCAGTAGGAAATGTGTACTTGGAGCACTAGCAGACCAGCAAGAATTCTTTTTGGTACCAGTAGAAACCAGTAGGAAAGCTTGATTGGCACCAGTAGAAACCAGTGAAGACCACTAAAAATTCCAAATGAAACCAGTAGAAATTTTAACTAAACCAGTTTAAAACCGGCAGAAACCAGCAGGAGTTTCTTAAGGCCGTGTCACACCATAACGCGGGCTTGTGGCGAGGAGGTAGTTTCCAGCACGTAGAAGATTTTCAGCGGGCGAACAAGAATGTTTGCAATTTTCATTCATGCCTTGTCATACCGCAAGGGGGAACTTCTGCGGCTTGACTTGCGGGGAAACAAATTTACTCCCTGGAGCTCTCCGCAGTTGGTCCGCACCTGAAAGTATCTAGCGCGTAGTTGCCCGGACGTGCTCACGCAAGTCCGATTTAACCGCAGCCAAGTTTTGAGCATGACCCAAACCTTTTTTTCCGGGGGAGTCGCGGGAATGCCGTAGAGGTCCACGCAGAACGCCAGTTGGAGACCCTTAGCGGCAGTACAATTCCCACGCAGTAAGCAGTCCCGTATATGCACCCAAGATAATGAATTCTGTGAGATTTCAGCCATTCCATTAGAGGAATTCCTTCACTAAGTTGTCAGCCCCACGCGACTGGTACAAAGGTCACACAGTATACTCGCAAGTATAACGCGTCCAGCAAGTAAGACACATGCGCTGACTCGCACAAATCCTTTTCCGCTCTCAGGAATGTCCGGTATGCTAGAAAATCCCTACACGTAACAAGCCCGAGTAGCTTGCCCGGAAAGGTGTGACAGGGCCTAAACACGGTTGCGGGTAAAAAAAAAAAAATATGCGTGCGCACCTCCGGGCGACTACTTTTGAGATACATGCTAGGTACTGTCATGTGCGGATATCTACGGGACCTCCGGGTAGTCAAAAATGTTCTTTGCAAGTCGCACGCAAGGCTGGTGTGACACGGCCTTTACTGGAACCAGCAGAAACCAGCAGGATTATTTTTTTTTATTTTTTTATTTTTTTTTTTACTGGAACCAGTACAAACCAGCAGGATATTTTTCAAAACACTGTCTTCTGTATGTTCACAGCATGGGCGTAAATCATGGGGGGGGGGGGGGGGATGGGGGGATGGGGGGATATATTCCCCCCCCCCCCCTGAAATGGAGGAGGGGGGGGGGGGGACGGCCAGTACCTGTACAATCATCCCCCCCCCCCTGAAATTTGAGAAAAATGGAGGAAGCAGAAATGTGATTGTATCAATTTTGGCATATTGCATGACGTTCGTACGCCCGCCTTCAGACAGTTAACAGAGCTGAATAGTATTCTATCTTGTAGGATAATGTATACATAATTTTCTCAAGCGCTCGCTCGCTTCGCTCGCTCGCGAAGAAAGTAATATCGACATAAGGTGTTATGGTCCAGACGTTGACAACGTCAAATAGCATAGGCTTACATGTAAACGTGCTATCAAGCGAGCAACTCGGGACCATCTGCAATTATGTACGAAAAAAAAAAACAATAACAAAAACAATAACGCCATTCAATACCCCCTCCATTTCCTGATTCATTCCTGAAACGATGATGACTCTGATACATCTATGGATATACCCAGGGATGATCAGGGGCGTCGAATCTATCGGGGGGGGGGGGGGTGGGGCAATGGGGCATTTGCCCCGGCCCTACGGAAATGTTGGGGGCAGACAAATCATTTGTCTCCCAAGCAATTCCCGAGATGGGGACAAATCTCGAACTTTCTTTATGGAAAATTGAACAACTACCGCCAGAATTATGCACCGGATCGCTGAATTGCAATCATAAATATGAAAAAGCTCCTCTATTGGGTCCTTTCGATAGACTTTGCACACTTTTAAGATTGACGTTTTATTCCTTATATTTATCAAAGAGTGTGCAGCAATCTTTCACTTACATAACTCCCTCATATGCAGAGGCGTCGATGGAGGGGGAGGGGGATGGCTCCCCCATGAAAGTATTGGGTCAAACAGATCATTTTGCTGCTCCTCGTAACTCTCGAGATGTGAAAAATGTTCTTACTTTTTTTTATAGAAGACTGTTAAAATATTTCACCCAAAGATGGCTGAATTTCAATTCTGAAAATACAAAATCTCCCTCGCGTAAGAGGGGGATAGACCTAACCCCTCCCATACCCTCCCCGTTCAATCATTTCTACTTAATACACTTTAGATTGACAGATTTCAAAAATGTTTCATCTAGTGTGCACCAGGTCTGTTACTTCAGTTTAAAGAAATGCAATCACGAGACGAAGAAGGGGTGACCGCTCTCTAATTTCAGCTCTCCGGATTTTTGATTATTCCACAACTTGGATACAGGAGACTGGACTTTGATATTCATACTTCTTGGCATACTGGTTTTTCCTGTAGTCTGTGGATCTGAGAGAGGTAAACCGTTTGTATAACTCGATTTTTATCTCACTATCTTGAAGGAAAGCACTGCGTCCTCAGTCCCTTCGGCCTAATGTAGTCCCATCACGTTATAGTACTTGTTGGTACATACGATGTTCACGAACATATTGACTGACGTTTGCGACGCATACATGTGCCCAGGATGATGTAACATGCGACGGTTGTTCTCCCAACCTGCACCAGACATGATAGTTATGTGATACATGTCGATATTATATGAGATTTGTGATATGTGATTTGTCGTCGAGCCATCCTAAGTGTCTCCCTATACCACATAACTTTGATGAATATGGAATACGTGCCTCGTGTGATATATCACCCGTATGTCCATACTTCGTGATGCCACATCGCCCTTTCCAAAAGTTGCCTGGAATAACTTGCTGAAATCTTTTGTCACTGTGAACGGCTTTCTTTTTCTCATCTTGTGTTCATAGTATTTTCAGTTTTGCTACATATTGCAGTGTCATTCGACCCGCCATTATGCTGACCCAGGTAAGCTGGACGATGTGGAATGCATTTCTGACGCAGTCTTAAAGCGATACATAAAGGGAGAAGAATTCCTGAATTCTATTCGTCAAGCAGTGCGTGACGCCATAAAGGGTGAACTAGACGACATGATGCGACGAATTGAAGTCAGTGAAGGAAGGATTGTCGACCTGGAGTCCCAGCTGAACAGCAACACAAAGGAGATCGCGAACTCAAGTCCATCGTTGAAAGACAACGCTCAGCTCTGGACAAGGTTGGGCGAGCTGCTAAAAACCAGGAACAATACTCCAGACGAAATTGCCTCCGTTTCCATGGCATACAGGAATCAGCTGGTGAGGACACTGACGAAATCATTTGCCGCATTGCCAGGGAGAAGTTGAAAGTTGAATTGTCCAAGAATGACGTCGAGAGGTCCCATCGACTTCCTTCGAAGAATGAGGACGACTCACGCTCAGCAAGCAGGGTGACACGCAACAGTAGGCGCAATGAAAGGCACCGAACAGTCATCGTCAAATTTGTTTCCTATCGCATGCGCAGCATGATCCTATCCAAACGCCGTGTCTCAAAGGAACGAAAATGGGGATTGAGGAAGACTTGACAAAAAGCAACGCCCAACTACTCCACAAAAAAAAAAACAAACAGTCTTGTAAGAAAGTCCTTGCAGCCTGGACATCAGATGTCAGGGTTCTTGCCCTCCTCCCAGCAAGCGGGGGAAAGACAATCAAAAGAGTCATAACCCACGAAAGTGATTTAGACAGAATGATCCGATAGGCTACCTTCACTTTCTCATTTCAATCGGTAAAAAAACCCGAGGTAATTCTGAACACCGGTGCAGTTTGTGTATGGTTTTATAACACGACATTAGTTATTATTTGTATGACTGTAAATGCTGATAATAATTTGTGGTATTTTTGTTGATGTTTTAGTTTCATTGGTTGATAAAAGAAGTTCACATGGTACGGAGTTACCCCTGCGTGTGCTGCTCTAGATCTGTGAAAAATAATCAAAAAGGATTACAATGCACTAGATGTAAAAAATGTGGTGGAATAGATGAAAGGGATTATAATGATATGGAGCGTGTATTTCTAAACAGGGAATGTTCTCAATGCGTTGAGAAACACTCACCTAGTTTCATAAGTGATATAGGGTTAGCTGATACAAACAATGGCGATACCATAAACGGTGCAAGTACGGCATCCCATTCACGATGTATTCTGAAAAATTGTTTTAAATATGATGAGTTGGATATAAAGGGTTTGAAGATTTTGCACCTGAATGTACACAGTCTCCTCCCGACTTTATCGGAAATCAAACTGCTTTTGAGTCAGAATGATGTACATATACTTTCTTTGAGTGAAACATGGCTTGATGATTCAATATTTGATAGCGAGATTTGTATTGTAGGCTATCGAATCCTAAGAAAAGACAGAAACAGATATGGAGGAGGCGTAGTTATATATGAAATGAATTTGAATTATTCAATTTTACAACATGATTCCTTGAGATATTTAGAGGCTATACTAATCATAGTTGCAGAACGATGTCCGACATCTTTCATCTTCGTATCTTGGTACAGACCACAAAAACTTCAGTTTGTATTTTTGATTATTATGAGCAGTTGGTGTCTTTTTTAGACAGCTTTAACAAACATATTTTTATTGTGGGTGATATGAATTGTGATATTTCGAAAAATAATGTTACAAATGAAACCAAGCATCTTAATGAAATAAATAGTTTGTATTCACTACAACAAATCAATGCTAACATATGTACTAGAATAACAAAAGATTCGTCTACCCGTATTGATCATAATTATGTTGTCAAATGCTCCAAATATTGTATCTGTGTATGCAGTGAAACATACTGGCATAAGTGATCACTCATTATATTTTATGGTTCTGAAATGTCAGGTCAAAGATAATGCGCCCCGCACTGTTAATTACAGAAGTATGAAATATTTTGACCACAATTCATTCATTCGTAGCCTACAGTCCCAACCATGGTTCGAAGTGTATGATATAGAAGATATAAATGAAGCAGCTTTTCATTTTGAAAAATTGTTATTGTATGTGATTGATAAACATATGCCTACTCGTGAAAAACGAGTCAAAAAAAAAAAAAAAACTTCTTCCCCTTAGATGTGTAGTGAAATTATCAATCTTATTTATAAAAGAGATAAACTCAAGGCTAAAGTGAATAAGCTTAAAAGGTTGATATTGATTGGAAACTGATGGAAATAAAGTAATATCTTTGGAAAGTAGATTGAATGGTTTGTGGAATGAGTATAAGAAACTTCGTAATGCTGTTACTTTGAAAATAAGAAACGAAAGAGATCTTTTTTCGCTGAAAAATTCTCTACAGCTAACACATCTGGTGAGATGTGGAATATCATAAAAACAGTTTTGTCGAAAGATGTTTCGAACATGTGTGAATCAGTTATAGGTAGTAGAGATCAAGATAAATCGGGTGAATTAAATACATTTTTCGCAAATGTCGGTAGTGATTTGGCTGCAAACATCCCGAATGTCCATGACACTTTACAAGATTCTGACAATGTGTATGAACCGGTTGATTCGTTCTCATTGCAACTTGTCACTTATGAAGAAGTGTTTAAAGTAATTCGTGGTATGAAAAATAAGAAATCATCAGGACTTGATGGTATTTCTATGTATATGTTAAAAATTGCTGCTTCTGTTATAGTGTACTCCCTTACTCATCTGATAAATAGGTCATTGTCCGAAGGCATTATTCCGTTACGATGGAAACAGGCAAAGATTATACCACTATTCAAATCTGGTGACAAGCATCTCCCTGAAAACTACCGTCCCATTTCTATTCTGTGTTTTGTTTCTAAAATCATTGAAAAAATCGTTCACAAGCCACTATCCCGTCATATAAAATTGAATAGTATACTTTCACCAAACCAGTCTGGCTTTAGAGAAAAGCATTCGACTACCACTACTCTGTTAAAAGTGACGGATGACTGGTTACACGCCATTGATAGAGGCAAGTTCACTGGGGCGGTTTTCATTGACATGAAAAAGGCTTTGACACCGTGGAGCATTGCACAATGATAAAGAAGCTACACTCTATTGGAGTTTCCGATGAAAGCCTTCGCTGGTTTGATAATTACTTGTCTGGTCGACAAATACTTACATATTTTTTTAACGCAATGTCGGATCCCCTAGAAGTGTCTTACGGAGTACCACAAGGTTCCATTTTGGGGCCTCTCCTCTTTACAATCTATATCGATGACATTGTCAAACAAATTGAAATATGCAGTATTCATCTTTATGCAGATGACACTATTTTATACTTTTCTCATTCTGATATTAATCAAATTGAACAGGCTATCAACATTGATTTGAATGGCATCAATAGATGGATGTGTTTAAATAAGTTGAGTTTGAATGTTGATAAAACTGAATGTTTGTTGATAGGATCACCCGCAATGTTAAACGATGCAATATGATAAATGTACAGGTAAATGGTAACCGTATTCATTCTAAACAAACAGTGAAATATCTCGGAGTTATAATCGATCAAGAATTAAAATTAAAGATAAGTAATTTGATAAGGTTTTTGGGTCGTCTCCGTTTCAATTTAAATGAACAAAGTATGAGGATAATTTACAACTCTATAAATAAACCGTTGTTTGATTATACAGATGTACTTTATGATTCTGCCCATAAGAAGTATACTGATCGATTGCAGAAATTACAGAATAGAGCGGGGAGAATGATCCTGAGAGTCAGTCCGTATATGCATGTTTCAAATCACGTTATTCATCAGACATTAAATTGGGAATCCTTAAAAACACGCCGTTTAAAGCATACTTTGTTAATGGTATTTAAAACTCTTAATAATTTTAGCGCTCCTTATTTATTGGATCGGTTTGATTTTGTATCTCATCAATATTCTTTACGATCTTCTGGAAGATTAACGCTGTTAAGGCCAGAACAGAATACTGTAGACGCGTGTTCGCGTACCGTGGGGCATCCATGTATAATACTGTTCCCCTGGATATAATATCTTCATCATCATGTAATTCCTTTAAGAAAGCAATGAATAATTATGTTTTACACTGGATGTTATGATAATGACCACGGATCTCTGTATTATGCTAATTCTGGATGATTATGTTATATGGGGAGGGCTGAGGGTGGGGGGAGGGTATATTGGTAATCGGTATGGGTACCATTTTCATAAACTTTTGTTTGTAATGTTGTTTTAGTTGATTTTGTACTGATGTATCAATTTTTTTTCGTATCATATTAGTATATGTAAGTAAGTGTATGTATGAGTAGTTTTATTGTATGGCGTTTCGACTATTATATGTGAAGTTGGACCCCTCGGAAGACCAGCACGGCCATGAAGGCCGAGCTGAGCAGGGCAATCCATCCGTTTTCCTTCTGTTATATATCTCAGTTGTATTGTATCATTGTTATTTTTGTGATTTTTACGGTGAATAAATAAACAAACAAACAAACAAACAAATGTTCCTTGGATGGGAGGAGATATCTAGATACTTCCAATCAACGGAGGGTTCCCCCCCCCCCTAAAAAAATTAGTATACACTTCTGGGATTGAAATTTCCCCAGATTACATCATAAGTGTGTTTACAAAATATTTGTTGCTGCCAGTAATTGCCAGCAGTTGCGCCCGGTGCGCCCACATTCCTTAACTTCCAAAGCGAAAAAAGTACAGCTACAAACGGCAGTTTTTGGACTGTAAAATGTCAAAATGTTCAAGCTCGCTCGCTTCGCTCGCTCGCATTTAATCGTCATGCCATCCTCCTGATGTTGCTGCCGGGTAATTGCCAGCAGTTGCGCCCGGTGCGCCCCCCCCCCCCCTCATTTTTCAGAGCGAAAAAAGTATAGCTACAAACGGCAGTTTTTGACTGTGAAATGTCAAAATTTTCGAGCTCGCTCACTCGCCTTTAAATCGTTAAGTCATTCTCCTGATGTTGCTGCCAGTAATTGCCAGCAGTTTCGCCCGGTGCGCCCCACCCACCTTAATTTCCTAAGCGAAAATATGTAGCTACAAACGGCCGTTTTGGACTGTACAATGTCAAAATTTTCAAGCTCGCTTGCTTCACTCGCTCGCATTTAATCGTTATGCCATTCTCCTGATGTTGCTGTCGGGTAATTGCCAGCAGTTGCGCCCGGTGCCCTCTCCCCTTAATTTTCAAAGCGAAAAAAATATAGCTACAACGGCAGTTTTTTGACTGTAAAATGTCAAAATTTTCAAGCTCCGCTCGCTTCGCTCGCTCGCATTTAATCGTTATGTCATTCTCCTGATGTTGCTGCCAGTAATTGCCAGCAAATGCGTCCGGTGCACCCCCCCCCTTTTAATTTCCTAGCGAAAAAATATACCTCCAAACGGCCGTTTTGGGACTGTACAATGTCAGAATACATGATCGCGTTCATGATCTTCAGTGTAAGAATTAAGACAAGAAGTTTCTCTAAATGGTACCATTATATAGGCAAAATTGTTCATTTATAATCTACATAAAATGTACTGCCACCTTAAACATGTTGGACTGTTTCAAGTCGATAGAACACGCAAAAAAATTGCATCAAATTGCACCATTTACAACATCAATATGCAAAAAGTTTTCACTGTGGGGAGGGGAACCCCCCCCCCTCCCATACCCTCCCCCTCGCTCGCATCGCTCCCTCGCATCTATCCGCTCCCCCTAAAATCAAATCCTGGCTACGCCGGGGATAGGCCCCACTATTTAGTAGGCCTTCACAGTGGTGTTGCACAGGCGGAGCAAGAGCTGAAAACCACGATGTAGTCATTCAATTATCTATGAATAATTCTTTTTCTTACTTGTTTTTTGATAGGAAAAAAAAATCCCGAATTTCACCAAAAGTGTGCACCAAATCCCTGAATTTCAGGTCTGAAAATGCAAATTTTCCTCGTGTGGGAGGGGGAATACCCACCCCCCACACCCTCCCCCCACTATAGCCGCTCCGTTCCCTCGCACAGATATTCAAACTCAAAGTGCCTTCCCTAAAACGGAACGATGCCCCTGGGATGATTGCTTTACTGACTTATATCACGAAAATTGAAGAATACAATTAATACGTACAGAAAAATATCCACTACGGTATTCAAGAAATGGATATCCTTATTAGCATTTTATTGAATTTATTTTGGGCACTATTCAGGGCTGCGCTACGTTTTTGAAAGGGGGGGGGGGTGACAAAATCGCCTGTCAGTCAAGAAGAAAGAACATCAAAAGACAAGAGAAACAACAACAAAAAAGTCTTCATACTTTTAAGGTCTGATTTTCCACCGAAAGTCGGCTGACAAGAAAAAACAAACAACAAACAAACAAACAAAAACAAGAACAAAACGTCTTAACATTATTTGCTGCCACTTCCCTCCCACTTTGAATGGAAAAGAGTGGGACATTTGATCCCTGTAAAGTGTGTGTATGTGTGTGTGTGTGGTGGTGGTAGGGGGGGGGGGCAAGATTTCCCCCCCCCCCCCAGGCTGCGCCGTTCCGGTTATGGGCTTGTAATCGTGGTGATGGTGACTATCGCCAATCACCCCCCCCCCCCCCTCAGTACGGATTGACGCCGTTCGTTGGTTCACAGGTGTTCTGTTGTAAACGTGGTGCGCTTCCGTTCCTCTCACATATAGCTTGCATTTTATGTGGTGATTGACAAACAAGTCATGTTACGTACTGTATTTGGGTGTAAATTTTTGCTTTCTGTCAGAAATCTGTAGAAGTTACATAGAGTTGAATAACAGAATGTTTTCTCAAACCATGGCAACGCTGTTGTCTCAGAATAATGTGGCACACAGGTGGTTTCCACCGTGGCACATGAAGAATTAAAAGAAGTGATAAGTTTAAATACCTTTAGCTTGAACTACAGATTTGTTTGTAAAGGGGAAATAAATTCCAAATATAAGCTAGTTTCATAAACAGTAGTGATTTGAGTGAAATCGGATGAAAAATACGAAAGTTATGACATTTTGAAATTTTACTAATTTTTGAGGGAAACAATTCTTGAACAGTCAATATGAATACGCAAAAGGCAAAGTGAGCGTGTCATACCCTCACAATTGGCAATAGTAGTTTCTGCATAAATTTTTGAAATATCCATTTTTTTAATCAAAACGCAATTATGCCAGAGGCTCACATTCTCGTATCTGATCATTGTTCTGAAGTTTGTACGGGTCCGACCACTTCTCGAACACATTAGAACGAAACTTGTATATAAAATACAACCATCTCCAGATATGAACGCCGTTTTATTGTAGGAAAACGATCACCATCCCGTTGGTCACACGTCCGCATCCATCTTACTTCAGAGTATGGAATGCCACAT